>NC_056729.1:995540479-995840479 GCF_019279795.1 Protopterus annectens
CTCTTTCTGTACTACCCTTAGCCCTCATCAAATCAGTTATCATTTCAATACCTATGCCTGTGGGTGTTACAGTGTAAAGATCTTTTACATCAATAGTCAAGAATACAATGTGATCCTTATACTCGAGACTATTGATGCTGTTCAAGAAAGACCAAGAATCTTAACAAATCTCGTCAATTTGGTTAACAAATCTCTTTAACACTGTATCCACATATTTTGCCAATGGGTAGGTAATGGAATTTCTCACATTAACTATAGCTCAAAGGGGTGGGTCTTCGATGTTCTTGTGGACTTTCAGGATTCCAAAAATCACTGATGGAAGAGGAGCCAGACTCGACAAGTAATTATACAATTCTAAAGAAATTCTGGATTCTATAAATAAATCATTAAGAAACACTTTAATCTTCTACTGTGCTCGATTCATTTCATTTAGGGAGGCTAAGTTATAATTATCAGTGCTGAGTAATTTCAACATGCGCTCACTGTAATCCTGGTTATCAAAGAACACAAGGCCACCTCCTTTATCGGGGATTACAACCCTAACATTCTGAAAGTTTAAATAATTCAATCTCTCTGAATCCTGTTTAGTAAAATTACATGCTTTGTTCTAGGACCTATGTCTGCTGTTATTTGAAATATCATGCAAGTATAATTCACAAACATGCTCAAATATTAATAATCCAGGGGTTAGAGGTGGGTTGAAAGCACTCAACACTCTGTAGTAGTTCTTCACAACAGGTTGATCCTTAAACATAAATTCTAGATTTAATTTATGGACAAATAATCTAAGGTCAGTAAGCCTTTTGCTAACAAATCTGCCAGAAAACAGTATCCACTACCTATGTCTGTGGCTGTTACAGTGTAAAGATCTTTTACATCAATAGTCAAGAATACAATGTGATCCTTATTCTTGAGACTATTGATGCTGTTCAAGAAAGACCAAGAATCTTTACAAATGTGGTCAATTTGGTCAACAAATCTCTTTAACACTGTATCCACATATTTTGCCAATGGGTAGGTAATGGAATTTCTCCCATTAACTATAGGTTGAAGGGGTGGGTCCTCGAGGTCCTTGTTGACCTTCGGGATTTCAAAAATAAATGGCAAATAAAACTGAATGCATATAGTTCACCAGGTTTTAATGATATGGGCTCACTGGCCTGTGTTTTAAAGTTCAGGAGCATAGAAAGATAACTGGCTCCATTTTTTGTAAATAATAGTAGAGATAGAATGCATTACCCCTTTGTTATTCTAGTTCATCTTGTCCAGTATAACTGATTTATACTATATTTTTGTTATTTTAAAAATTGTCCTTTTAGGAATATTTTTTTTACATTTATTACATATTTTTATATATGTTTTGTGTATATTTTAAACTTGTTCACAACTGCCTTATTGTATGCGTCATTTGATGCATTATTTTGTGTATGTCTTTTTTAATATTTAATTAACTTAATCGTGTGATTTGAATTAATTGTATATATGCCATTTTCTTGATAATTTTTTTTGTCTGAGGAAGTTTTACTCATTGGAGTAAGACGAAAGTGCTTACTTTATTGTTTGTTGGCATTAAAACTGTCTTCTGGAATTCATTGCAGCCAGCAGCCCTTATGTTACACACATATACCATGTCAAAGGCAACACACAGGTGTACATGTGTACGTATGTGTGTCAGTAGCATTAATGGAATGTACATGAAGTCAAGGTCAATACACATACATATACCAAAGACATAATAATATGCTAAAAATCTAACAGGACAGACTATTGAATAGAGAAGGCTGCCCACATGGATGTGAAAAAAACTACACTGTGTAACACTCAAATAGAATGAGAACAGAGACATATTGCAAGTATTAGCCAGCAACTTGTGGCACATGTCCCACATTCTAAAATGCCCATATATTTGAAATGTTCACCATCTTAAATTAGTAACTGGCAATGGACAGTAGTTTTGACAAAGGCAAACATACCTGCAATAAACACTAGGGACATATTAAAGTGGTAGGTAGGTGGACAGCCTGGGACCACTTAATGTTAAAATTGTACATGGTAAGGTGACACAAAGCAAATACATGTGTAAAGCACACAGGGTGCTGTAGAAGACAAACATACATCCATTTAAATAAATGGAAAATGTATGTCAAATGGACAGATTGGCTGCAGATGTCCTTAAAGCTGGACATGTATAAAACACACACACACACAATAATGTGCAATCATGTCACATCAACATGCATAGGTAAACAAGTTAAACATTTCAGTCACACACACACATACACTGTCAAACAAATGTCAAATAAAAAGACACGTGTATGCCATCTACACTGTTCATTATGGAGCAGAGGACACCTGTGTGAGTATCATTATAGTACATTTGCAGTATATCACTGAGTGCCCACTTGTCAAAGCTACATATTTGTGTCAGTATGTATCTGACTATGTGCACACATATGCACAATCATTATCAATACACCTGTTTATGGAAGGTGTACACCATTGTCACTACATCATAGGTGTGAAATATGCCACATACAACAAACTTATTATAAAGTAATGTGAAAGACTGTGTAATCTGTAACATCGTTTAAAGATTAATGTTACCTTGTTCTTTGATGCAGTCAGGTAAGAAGAACTGCACATACACAGGATATGCCTGTATCTGATCCCACATGACATCAGTATTGCCAAACCATGACACAACACCACATCATTAGAGTAGGACATCATGACAATTGTCATCCAAACCTATGTGGAATGGCATGTCTGTATGTTGCACATACCTGATATGGTATGGCAAACAAATATCCAAGACATATGACACTGTTAGTGTGGGACTATGTTGTCTGTCAGTCAGCCCAGTAAGATAAATGTTTGCAGCCTGCCTGTTACAGTATTATCAAAAGGTTAACTGTCACAATAAAGGGACAGTTGAAAGTGTGTGCAAAGTGTAATGTCTTAATGTGTGTCATGCACACATTGAAACCACAGTAAATGTCACACAATAGGTTCACAGATTAACCTATTAACCTAACTGCCCTTGTGAGCCATTTTAAGCCTAGCCAATTATCCCATGTGAGAATCAAGCCCTGCACCATCTGTTTGTAAGGTAAATACCTTGACTGTTATACCAACCTCCTATACATAAGCATGACAGATATATGGTATGCATGTGCAAGAGTGCATATACAGTCCAATCAATTACATGTCAATCACCAGTTTAGTAGCAGAACACAAGTGGAGCACATAGACAATACCTACCAACTGGAGGGACCAGACTGATGTGGATCAGACTCCCAAATTATCTAATGAGCTATCACCCTAAACTGATCCCACTAAGCCAGTGCCATCTCATCGAAGAAAGTCCCTATCATGTCCCTCACATGTTTGGAACACATCAGTAATGACTTCCCTGATCTCCTCCAGAAGATTGTCTCTGTCATGGTCATGGGAACATCTCTTCCAGGGTGTAGGTTGGATGGTTTGAACAGAGACAAGTCCATGCTCCTCATCATGATCATCGCCATCTTGCTCGGGCGATTCAGGCAGTGGCCTCACAGATGCAAATTGTCATCTTCAGATTGGTGAATGCACTTGGTTACCCTGCTCTGTAAAGATTAATTGCATACCACAACTGAAAAGGGGTCTACTTCACCATGTTGAAGGCCGACAATATCAAAGCTGATATTGTCGGCACCAAAATGTCGAAAGCGAAAGTCATTGCGCGTGTAAATGGAAATCTCCTTAAGGGGAGATTTCTGTTTAGTGCAATGTAGTGTGATCTCCGAGTTGGTATATTTAAGTAGCAGGGGTTGTTAGGGTGCAGGGGGGCTTGACCCCTGCATAGAGCAATTTGTGTTGTGTTTGGGTGTTTTTTTGTTTTTTTGTGTGTGTTCGATGTTTGGTGGTTTCAACCTTTTCATGTCGATTATTACGCTGTCGACAGTTTGAGTTTTTGACAACGTAATATAAACACCATAAAAGAAAACAATGTCTATCATGTAGAGTAATCCCATGAAAAGCAGAGCACAGCACAATCTTGTCATCATGACAGTTTATATAGGGACTGAGATACAGCTATTATGGACAGAGTTACCCATGGCCTGATATGTCATACTTATAAAAAGGACAACAGTATTCTTTTCCAGTCAATTCTATATGCTTAGACATACACACACACACACACACACACACACACACACACACACACACACACACACACACACACATACACACACGCACACATACACACACACACACACACACACACACACACACACACACACACACACACACACACACACACACACACACACACACGTCATTACCATTGTAAAAATGTAGAAATGGTCAACAAATATGTTTTACTGTCTGCATTCAATGATGTATATGAGTGGACACAACGTGCCATTGCATAAATGATAAGAAAGATATTGGAGACTATCGTGGACAATAGGCACAACATATGACAACCTTCTGAAACAGGCAACATGACATCTGGCTTAACATACATCAATATGATGAGTACAACACTGCAAACAATGTGATGTGTTAATTCAAAATAAATGGACACATATTAGAATGTACGATATATGTTAATAGTAGTATAATGTGTGCAACTGTATGCATTCTCTTCAAAGACAATCAGGAATCAGAAGGCTTACAAGTCATATATTTTAGAACATAATTGCTGATTATGACCTACCACTATCAAATAGGTACTTGCTGAAGTATCAATCAACCTAGACTATAATAGTGTTTTTAAAAACACACACACATGATACGTAAGGCAGGTACAAGACCAAAGTTGAACTGACAGCCATGCCACAATCTGCAAACAGCTGTGCTGCCACTATCATCACAGATGTCCATTCACTCTGTGAAGAGGCAGGCTATGCATAAGAGGTCAAACATCAGTGTGCCAAAGCATACATCTTAAACAATACTTACACTTGTATGTAACCCATTCATCTTAGAACGTATGTACGTATTTGTTTGTGTATGTGTGTGTATGCATGTGTTTGCGTGCATGTGTATACAGTGATGTGCTAGTTACTTACAAAAGTAATAAGTTACTATTACTAGTTACTTTTCAGTTCAAGTAATATATTACTATTACTTATTACTTTTCAAGTAATATATTACTATTACTAGTTACAAACAAATGTAATATACTACTATTACTAGTTACAAACAAATGTAATATACTACTATTACTAGTTACAAACAAATGTAATATACTACTATTACTAGTTACAAACAAATGTAATATACTACTATTACTAGTTACAAACAAATGTAATATACTACTATTCTAGTTACTAACTAATGGGAGGCTGCGGTGGTGCAGCAGTTAATGTTGCTGCCTCACAGTAAGAGTTTCTCTAGTTTAATTCACAGCTGGGGTGTCTTCTGTGTGGAGTCTGCATGTCCCTCCTGTGGCCGTGTGGGTTTCCTCCCACTTTCCAAAGACATACTGTAGGTGGATTGGACACTCTAAACTGGCCCTAGGTGTGAGTGTGTGGGTGTGTGTTTGCCTTCTATGGAAGGTTGGGCACCAGGCTGGCAACTCAACACCATAAACTTCCACTGCCAATCGTTCTGTGGACTGTTATTCCACTGTGGCAACCCCTAACTGGGAAAAGCCAGAAGAAGACAACTAGTTACTAACTAGAGTAACACATTACTTTTACATAAGTATAGTATATCAGTTCTAATATTGAGATTTACTCACGCAAGTAAGCACATGCATATAAGTGTATTAAAGTTGTATGCACAATGTTACAATGATGATGAATAGCATTTAACAGTTGAAAAACTCCAGCAGATTAGCCTTTATAGCTGGGAGGCACAGTGGTGCAGTGGTAAGCATTGTCACCTCACACCAAGAGGTTCTCTGGTTCAAGTCTTGATTAGGGTTCCTTTTGTATGGAGTCTGCATGTCCTCCTTGTGATCAGGTGTATATCTTCAGGGTGCTCCAGTTTCTTTCCACATTCTCAAGGCATGCTGCAGGTGGAATGGACATTCTAAATTGGCTCTAAGTGTAAGTGTGTGCATGTGCCTCCTGAGGAAGGTTGGGTGCTGGAATGGCAACTTGACACATAAAAACTCTACTGCCACTTGTTCTGCAGACTTATGATCCATCATGGTGACCTCTAATAGGCACAGGCAAAGGAGAAGACAAAGGCTAGTCTTTATAGCTAGAGAGTCACAAATAATAATAAAAGCAAGCCGTACACAGCACAAGACATATAAACAATGATCACATTTTGCCTATTTTCAACTACTAAAAATCAAAACTTGAAAAGAATTTTAAATAGAACATAACAAAAAAATTGTCAAGACAAAAGTTGGTTGATCATAGATCCACCCAAAGAGTCCTGCTTAGTGCAGTGGGTTGGGGTGTTGGGTGTTAAACCGATGAGTAGTGAGTTCGATTCCAGTTGATGTTGGTATGGAGAACCAATGCCGTTTATTATATGGCAAGGTAAGGATATGGTCTCTAGCAGGCTAGAATTGTTCCAGTGTTAGGAGATGTTTTCATGGGGTGAGAGTCTCACAGTACCAGGGCAGGACCGGAGTCTGGTCATCATTAGCTTTCATCTCCTTGCAGTGCTAAAAAAAAATTAAGTAAATTTTGCTCCAGACTTATTCTAATGATCTATTATGAATGCCATGTGCTATGAGTTGTTCCAAGATTATGTTGTATTTTTTTGTCCAAATTGCCCCTTCAAGGTCTCTATTACCTCCTAACATCTGATTACTGTGGATTAATATCCATAGTATTTAAGGCCCCCCAGAAGTTTTCCATCACTCTTTAGGTTGAGAAAGAATAGTTGTGTTATATCTTATCATAACTATAAGGTCTGTATCAGGTCATCGAAATGTCTGAAGTTCGAACACCATATGTTCGAACTTCAAACCACGAACTGCAAAAACATCGAAGTCTTAAAACAGCAAATTTTTCCCAGGGAAAATGTTCCAAGGAATAGAAGCAAAACAAACACACCAAAACAACATCAATCCACACACATACACTCAAAATCCTGCATCTAACCCTACCGTAAACTGTACTTACACTACTACCTATCCAGTTACCTTAACCCAAACCCTAACCCTAAGGTCCGTCATTATTGCACATTCACCTGACCCGCACCCTAACCCTAACTCACCTATCCTAACCCTAAAGTCTTTCACTATCGCACACCCACCTCACCCGCACCCTAACCCTAACCCGCGCCCTAACCCTAACATCCACACAATCACACTCTTACCTGAACCCACCCTGTAACTTCCCACCACAGTCCTGATACCCGCAAAGCCACAGATATGGCCCACTGAATTATTTCCCTGGTAAAGAATTTGATGGACCATGGCTTCACGGTTACCAGTGTTCGAATTTTACAGTTCGAACATCTGGTATTTGATATTCAGCCGTTTTGATGGACTGATATATACCCTAACTATAAATGTCCTTCTGGTCTATGTTTCAGTGTTCTTTACATATGGGTTGTCTTCCACATTATGACCTGACATCCAACCAGTATACAAAAGCTTCTAGCCACTGCCAGTATGTGGAATGTCATACATATGTGACAATGGCAGCCATAAAAGGGACATCCACACATACCATCTTCAGAACAAGGAGGCTCCATGACGAACATTAGTCCTAAGGAAAAAAAATAAGTCATCCAAGGAAGGGTCAAGATGCAGGAGGAAGGAGGGACAGAATACTGCAACATAGAAAAGAAGGACATCTATGGTTATGGTAAGATATTACACAACTATTCCATGTCCTTCTATTCAATGTTGCAGTATTCTTTACAAATGAGAAAGTACCAAAGTTTAGTAGGAACCTTGGGAGGAGGAAGGAGCAGAGGAAAAATGCTTTGAAGAACTTTCCAAAAAGCCATGGAGAATAGCTTGAGCAAACCCTGCCCTAGAACTAGAAATAGTATCCAGCTTGTAGTGCTTGATAAAGGTATGCACAGAAGACCAAGTAGCCACCTCCAGAATAGAGTTAGTATCCAGGCCTTTAACGAAAGCACCTGAAGAAGCAACAAATCTAGTGGAGTGGGTTCTAACAGGAGCAGCCAGAGAGTTCCCATGAAAGAGATAACAAAACTCAATAGTCTTAGAAATCTAAGAGGAAATTGTGTAGAAACAGGTAAACCCAGAGCATTGTGATGAAAAGACATAAAAAGCTGATCAGATTTCTTGACAGCTATAGTCTTGCCTAAATAAAATCTAAGTTGCCAATGAACATCCAAAGCATGTAGAATCTTTTCACTGGAGGACTGAGGAGAAGGGAAAAAGGTTCACAATTAGACTGGTTAAGACACCCCTCATTTACCACTTTAGGCATAAAGGAAGGGTTGGTGTGCAAAGAGACTCTGTCCTTGTGAAAAATTAGGAAAGCAGAGATGCCATCAAAGCCTGAATCTCAGAAATTCTCCTAGCTGAGGTCAAAGCTACCGGAAGCATAATCTTCCAAGTACAAACTTTAGAGAAGCAGAAACTGCAGGCTCAAAAGGGACCACAGTTAGCATCTCTAGGACATAATTAAGATCCCAATGTGGTGGCACTGGTTTCCTGGGAGGCTTAATATATATGATACCTTTAAGGAAAAGTTTTATCTCCAATCTGGAAGCCAAAGGATGTGATAATAGCAGACAAGCAGAAAGATCAGAACAGTGGACTTTCACTGAAGAATATTACAAGCCACTGCTAAGCAGTTCACACATGTAAGAAAGTACTAAAGGGATGCCTACAGACAGCGGATCTAGACTTCTTGAAAGGCACCAGACAGAAAATCTTTTCCATTTGGAGGTGTAAGATTTCCTAGTATTGGGTTTCCTGGCCTCCTGAAAAACATGGAGCACATCCTGTGAGAAAAGAGATGAAAAGTTGATCACCCACAGGGTCATTTGCAATGCTGAGAGATGTAGATGAAGCAAGGATCGCTTGTCCTGTGTAAGCAGGTACAACTGGTGAGGAATCCTGTAGTGATGGCCCCTGGATAGTTGCAGAAGAAGTGGGAACCAATGCTGTCTTGGCCAAAAGGTCACCAACAAGATTTTTGGTTTGTCCTGTTGAATTTTCAGCAAGACTTTCTAAATGATAGGGAAGGGGGGATGCATACAGAAACATCCCATTCCATTAGAAAGAAAGGGCATCCAACTTTAAGCCAGAGGATGTGGGACTCTGGCACAAAATAGAGGAAGTTGTCTGCTTTGAGGGGAGGCAAATAGGTTCAGCTGTGGAGTACTCCACCAGTGAACCGGATCCAGGAACACATCCCTGTGAAGCATCCATTTATGGTAGTGTCTTATGGATCTGCTTAACGTGTCCACCACAATGTTCTGGGCTGAGGGTAAATAAACAACATGAAGGATAACCTTGTTCTTAATTGCTAGTTCTCATGCCCTGAGAGCTAATTGCCAAATTAAGAAAGAATTGGTGCCCTCCCCGTTTATGTACCAGAGAACTGTGGTGTTCTGATAAAACTTTCAGAGGACCTGGCAGAAAGAGAGGATGAAAAATCTGTAAGGCTAGGATCAGAGCCCTTATTTCTCTGATGTTGATATATTCCTTCTTTTGAGATGGAGACCAGAGATCCTGAACCTTCTTCGATGCAAAGTTTGACCCCCCTAGCATGTGTTTGAAGTGTCTGTAAAAAGCTGTTGAGGAGATTGGGGCAAGAGAAGAGGAAGGCCAGGATTCAAAGACAGCTGCTGAATCCAGCAGAGGAGCTCTGTTTTCAGGCAGGGAAGAAGAGCAATGAGAAACTTTAAGGGATGTGCAGACTGACTTCAGGTACCACTGAAATTTCCTCATGTGAAGCTTTGCAAAGGGCACCATGGGAATCATAGAAGCCATGAATCTCATGAGTCTTAGGAACTCCCTGTCTGAGATGAAAGGAAGAGACAGCAGTCTTTCCATGAAGGCAGTCAGAGTTTGAATCTTGTCTGTTGGGAGGAAAACCATCATCTGATCTGTTTTGAACCTGCACCCCAGAAAAATGTAATCCTTTGCTGGGGACGGAGTGGATTTTTTGAAGTTTATAGTGAATCTCAGCTTTTGAAGGAGATGAATTGTCTGCTGAAGGTTTTGAGACAACTGTTCTGAAAGTTTTCCTCAAAAAAGTAATCACAGGGGCCAAACACTTTGTGAATACTCTTGGGACAGTGGAGAGACAAAAGGGCAAGGCCGAGAACTGAAAGTGCAAAAAACCCAGCAATAAATGTAAATATTTCCTGTAAAGAGGATGAATATGAATGTGTGGATAAGCATCTTTGAGGTCTAAGGATATCATAAATAAATAGGGAGAAATCAGGGGAAAGAGCATCTGAAGGGACAGCATGTGGAAAGATGTTACGTCTTGTAAGGTGTTGCAGTGTGTGAGGTCTAAAATTGGTCTCCAAAAAACATCCTTTCTTGGGACCAGAAATATTCTGCAATATAAACCTCTACATCTCTAATCCAGAGGAACATTCTGGATGGTGTCTTGTAAAAGTTGTGATAGGAGCTGTAGGAACAACTCCAGCTGACTGGAGGGGAGGCTGTGGAACCCCCATGAAAGGAAGGATAGTCTTCCAAGTCATGAAATATCCTTTATGAATGATGGATAGGACCCAGTAGTCCAGACTTGAAAAGAAAGGGAGAGGCAAAGAGAGAGAAGAGTATGACTTGGAAGAGGATGGTGGTTGTCACAGAGAGCTAGGCCTGGCCTAAAAGGGTTGCTGTGCTGGAGGAGCTGAGGCAGAAGATTTCAATGATAGAGGTCTCCTAACAGACGTATTATACCTAGAAGTAGGAGTAGGTGCAGAAGAGGAATGAGCAGGTGTCTTAACAAAGGAAGTTTTGGCAGGGAAGTTCATATGAAATTTAGGTACGGGTGAAACAAGCAAGTGTTTCAAAGCTTGGAACTCCTTCCCTTTTTATTTCAGAGTCTTAAATAAGTCTGCAGCTGCAGAACCAAAAAGTGCAGATTTTTCCAAATGGTATCATGTAATTTTTGCCTTAATATCCTCAGGAAAAGATTGTAGTCTCAGACAAGAATGTCTCCTAAACACAGAGGCAGAAGCAGCAGCTCAGGAAGATGCCTCGACAGAATCCTAGCTGCACTTAATGGAATGTCTGGCAACCTGTGATGAAAAAGCCAAAAGAGAAAAAACCTGAGTTTTAACCTCAGATTTTGGTAACAGAGCCAGAGCTTGAGAGGACTGAGAAAACAAGGCCAAGGAATACCTAGACATGTGAGTCTGGTAATTGCTAGCTCTGATAGCTAAAGTGGATGAGGTATAGATCTTCTTACTCACTCTGTCAAGAATCTTATTTTCCTTATCAGATGGTAAAAGTTTTGCAGAAGGAGATAAGCGTAAAGACCTGTCAGAGATGGTGGAGACTATTGCAGGGTCTGCAAAAGGGCTCTTATAAAGAAACTTGCATTCATCTGACACTTTATAAAACCTGTCTGGTTTTATGTCCTGGGAGCAGGATCCTGAGAATCTAGGGTCTTAGAAGAGGAGGAGAGGGCATCCAAGAAAGCTGGAATGACTGGAGGCACTGCAGAAGGAGAAGGGACCGCCATTTGCAAAAGATCATAATATCTCTTCTGTTCCTCAAAGATTTGGGAAGAATCTCACATAACGAATTCTCTTGTTTTATTAACAGTTTCTCCAAATGAAATCTCTTCAACTTGAGAATCCCCTCCATTTGATTACTCATCAGGTGAGATATATTACAGAGGAGAGGTAATTTGGGTGGAATATGCCAGGGAATCATCATAATCAGATGAAGAGTCCTCTGAGTTAGAGGGAAGAATCTGGGATCCAGCAGACTGTAGAACAGAGGAGGAAGTAAAGGCAGGTAGAGGGAGAGATGAAGATGGCTTCAAGGCCATTAAAGCTTTAATAAATCTCTGGGAAAATACATCCCAGTCAGACCGTGAAGCAGAAGGAATATTGAATATTTAGTTTTTTGTTTCTTTTTGACATGTCTTTCCAATTGAGAAGACAAAGCAGAAGAGACCGATGTAGGCTTAATGTCCGAGGCAGACAAAGATGGATCTCCAGCCAGAACAACAGGAACATCCCCGGAGTCCTCAAGCCCAACAAGCCAAGTTCCTCCATGTCGCCCGAAGTGGACGTCTGCAAAGTCTTGGACATATTGGGAAACAATCCCTTGGTGGGATCCAAAGAGGTACCCACTGCAGAAGCAGACCTGACCTCTGACCATACCACTGGGTCTTCACTGACCTCAAGGGACACATTGGAGGTAAAAGGCATGGCTGAAGAGGTTTCAGGCCTTTATTTGCTCACCTTCCTCTTCAAACTCGGCTTGACTGAAGGACCCCCAGAACCCTCCATAATGTCTTTAGTCATATGTTTTAACTGCTGATTTTCTAAGTAAAGATTTACAACCAAAAGTCAGCTACACAATGTCTTAGGCACAAAAGCCTGACAAATAGAACAGGAGCGGTAGTCATGACTAGGCCCTAAACAGAAAAGGCAAAGGTCATGCCATCCACGCCTACACTTGCCCTTCTTGGATGACATGAACAATAACAAATGGCAGTAACAAAAAAGCAAATCCTGAATGGGGAACTTATCTGAAGCTATAGCTAGCAGCAACATATGAAATCCAACTGCAGACCATAAGTAGAAGTCAACTTTCTGAATGGCAGCAGAAAAGTTCTGAGGATGGTACATGTAGAAATCCCTTTTATGGCTGACATTGTCAGACCATACATGCAGCATCCCATGTACTGGCAGTGGCTGGAAGCTTTTGTATACTGGTCGGACATCAGGGCATAGGACAGAAGACAACCTATATATAAAGAATACTACAATATTGAATAGAAGGACATCCACTGGTTTAAGCAAACGTAACTCAAAAGTAACACACATTTAAGTTATTAATTACTAAAAAAAGCAATATATTACTATTACTAGTTACTATTAGTGAAAAGTAACGTGTGTGTGTGTGTGTGTGTGTGTGTGTGTGTGTGTGTGTGTGTGTGTGTGTGTGCATATGAGATACACACCAAACATCTTTATGTTGCGGATGTATCAAGGATCAAAAATATAAAATTCATGAGCACTACCAGTTTTACACGCAGTTATAAAGACAGCTACTGTGTACTTATTTCACTCGCCTTACTGATGCATGATGGATGTTCCTGCATTCTAATCAATAAACTTACAAATCTGAAAATAGTGGAATATGCACTTCAGCCCAAAATACACAAGAAATATTTAACATACTTCTTGATCCCCCACTGCTATTCAAGCCTGTGCATCTGCTTAACGCACATCACTCTTTAAAAAGCAGTCCTTGTTGTCTGAAATAAAAAAGAAAATACTTAAAAATTATTCATTAAATAACAAGTATAAAAAATTCACAGCACACTTTGTAGACTGCTATTGTGGAAAAAAAATAGTTGAGCACAGTACTCAGTTGACGTTATAACATTCAGGTGTTAACTTTGAACACAGATTAGAGGACACAAGATTCAAAGTTGGAAATGCAACATACATTCAAAGTCTAAACGTGAGAGCTATCTGCCTCCTTAACAAATCTTAACTGTAAATCTGTAAAAGTATGTTTACCAGGCATTGAAAAGAGTTAATGTCATGACATCATCCTGATGATGAATGGTCTACTAAGAATGAACTTGGCTTAGGATTGCAAATTATGAACATGCTCTGCTCATGTTGCTAAACTGTTTTCAAATTACAGTCATGTCAGCACTGAGTTCAGAGAAATTAACAATAATTGAGATAATCCCTTCCTCAGGTAGCATTGCAACATCTAGCTTGTGTGAACACAATCATACTTGTTGCTGTACATTATGGACACGGAAAGTACAAAGTCCAATAAATTAGCCCCATAAGCTAATTCATACAGTAGCTAAAGTGTGTTTATAATAAAACATGTATGACATATATGGGTCAAATTAATATCTGTGAAATCCATAAGAATACAAAGGAATATATAGAATAATGGTACATGCTGTAGGGATCTATGGGCTGCCTCTACATCTTGTCAACCCTCCTTTGAAGCACGGCTGTGTCCCTCCTGACCTGCCTCCAGGGTATAAGATCCCTTGTCTTCCAATGATGCTCCCAGTGCGATCTCATTCTACATGTCAATCATAGCAATATTCCTGGGCCTGGTTTTCATCCTCTGCTCCAGTCCAGCATAGACCATCAACATGTGGAATATCTCCTCCTCCTTAATCCATGTGGGAGTACAGACATGTCACAGCCTTCTCAAAGTTGACATCACAATTGCCAAGACTTTCAAGTCTGAAAAACAGAAACACAGAAATATGCTTACTGATGTACCACTCAGTTCACAGTTTGCAATGGTCTGATCAGTAAATCTATCAAAATCAGTATTTGAAAGTGGTGCTGATGTCATGTTCTAAGATTATTGGAAGATAATGGGCATGTACCACACACGGTAACAATTATTGATACCTATTGGGTGTTTAAATGAGATACCTGTTTTTTTTTTTTTTGTCAGTGTAGAACAGCATTTTATGTGGATGTGCATGAATGGGATTCAAAAAACTTGAATTTTAATTAACCATATTAATTATGTATGGCACAGATGGTACTTAAAGCTGTGTGCACACAATACTTATACAAATTGTAATGTTCCCAAGCAGCAGGACTTTTAGGAGCATAAAACCTACAGTGCCACCAAACAAATGCAATTCTCACAAAGGTTAAACTAAGACCAGCCACAATGAAAGGTATAGATATAATTAATAATAAATAATAAACTAGAAAACATGAAAATATTGAATATCTATTTACAATAAACACCAGAGTTTCAAGTCACAGTTGAAACACCAGAGTTTCAATCCACCCCCCCCCCCTGTGGAGTGGAGAACTGTAATGCACCAGTTCTAAAACATCACAAACTTCCCCCATGTACTCAGAGTAATAGATTGCATACACATCCGTATCAAGACCCCATTACATGTTGAAGCAGATGCATATTTAAATGGAAAAGAGTGACCATCCTTGAACTGCCAGTTTCTGTGTGCAGCAGAAGGCAGCATAACAAACACCATAGCAACACACACCCTGAAATGTCCCTTATGCTGCTATATGGAGGGAAGGCGGACTGAGGGCTGAATTCTAGCAAAGTGAAATACCTGAAGGACTGCTACTTGGTAAGTACAGGAACACAGCTGGGATGTAAGTTAAGGATATCCCACCCAACAATATTCATGCTGACAACATGTGTCTTTACTCCTTACAACAGATGACTGTGGTTATCCACTTGAGCCATGATTAATGACCACATATTATGAATCATCCAACCCTGTAGAGGAGGCCTAAAATACACAAAAAAGCAGAAACACCCTAATGCATGTGCTAATTGTACTGAAAACAGATGTCACAACACATCCAGGGGTACATTGCAATACACAACTGAGAAAGAAGCATATATGATAATTGTTTGTGCTATGCTGCACAGTTTGCTAAGCAGAGAACATGGCAGTCTTCCAGCAGCAGGCATGAGGTGAACTGACCCGAGCTGTCTGAAGATGGAAATCTTTCAGGTATCAGAGGAGAAGCAGGACATAGGGGGATGAGAAATCAGGTGTAGGCAATGTAGGGTGTGACCACAAGTGCAGGTCCAGGTGACACAGCAGCATCTGACTCACAATTTTAAGTCATGACAAGCTTCAAGTGCATAAGTACACAGCTTAAACATTAATGTTCAGGGATTGCCCTACCACAGCAGCACAGATTGCATCTAATGACAATTACCAACTAGATGTACACACTGAACATCAATCAGACATAGCATAATCATAACATATAACATTATGAACATATACAAATCTGTCATAACATGGAATCATCAACTGAGGGCCCAATTGACACAGGTATGCATACAGATCAATATGGCACACAGTAAGGGACATACATCTGTGCAACACTTTCCTATCTCTACAATATAAAAAGCTGCAAATAGGTAATGCAGGACATAATGGTGAACTGTTGTTAATATCACAAGACAAATATATCACTTCAAAGTATGGATAAAGTAATGCGATAAATGGAGTCAGCTATGTTTAGTAGAAATGTTGGACTTCTGTGGAATTAGACTTGTCAATGAACACAGACAGATGGCATTGACAGTGTTCTAGACAGCAGTCATCTTCACCATGGGGTGAGAATGACAGTTCCAGACAGAGTGTACCAACTGTTTGTGTTACTCTAACACAATCTAGGGTGCCTCACTGATATCTCACACTATGGTGTGGTCTACCCCTAGCATGTATGGAAGCAATTGACCTAGATTGCTCCGCAGTGGAGATTGATGGGTTAATGCAAGCATGTGGACTTGATTGCCTGCCATGACTGCCAGGCCCATAGCAGATGGGCCAGCAGTGGAAGTGTATGCACATTGAAGCATAGACATTGATACTCGATGGCAGGGTTCGCTCTGCTGAGAAGGGCCTACCTCTCCCATGTGGCAATCAGCTAAGCACAGTCAGTGCATGCAGAAACCTGCTTGTACTTCGGCACTTCTGTAGAACTGTAGAGGCCAAGAATTGTACTAACCATGCCACAGATAACATAGTTTGATTCTGTGCAGCCAATGATATCATTACCTCATATGTCTGCACTCTTGTCCATCATGCAGCACACCCAGCTGCATGTGCATACATGTGAGATGCATGACATTGTTGGGAATGTTCATTTGCCTGTAGGAGTAGGTAGACACCCTTTGACACCTGCTTATGTACACCAACTACACAGCTACTTCTACAGCAATGGCCAGTATCAATGTGTTGTGGGGAACTGTTAAAATCAGCAGCAGTCTAAACATGGGTCTATTGTTCATAGGCCTCACTTCACATTTGAGGCTAGACTTGCATCCACATGACTATCACTATCTTGGCTGGACTGAATCAACTTGTCACTGTCTTGTGTACCAGGGGCCATGCTACCATACTGAGACACATCAGATCCCACACTGTGATCACTGAATGAACTAATGGAGGAAATAGGTAGTTGATGTACTAAAAAAGACAGATGACACAGATCAGGATAACATGCTTAAATCACATGCTGGATATCATTAAAGGCATATGACACAGATATCTCACTGCATTGTTACAGATAATACTGATTTACCATTAGGTCTTGTTTGTGTAACTGGGAGTTGACAATTAGGTTATGTATCCAAGATACATGACATATGTAATAAATACAAACATAGCACACACTTAGCAAGCCCTCATAGGAAGATGGTCCAGTAGAAGAAGGATGAACTTCATCTATTGTAGAGATACAAAGTCAGCATTATTAATCACATCAATGTCAGCATGAACCATTTGAACAGCATTAAAACATACAGTAGGTTTGACACAGACATACCACTTGTTTGTGCACTATATGAAGATGCAATCTGTCCTATGAATGGGTAGAAAGGCACAGTATTAATGGAGGACAACAACAGGAGTAACAGCAATGACACTTATGAAAGATACGTAATAGCGTACCACTGAGAGATTCCTGGTGTTGTAAGTATATATAGGTTTACAGATTTGCACTAGGCTAACTGCCCTTGTGGGCCATTTTAAGCCTAGCTAATGACCACATGTGAGAATCAAACCCTGCACCTTGTGTCTATAAGACAAACACCTTAACCATTATGCCTACCTCCCACTGTACGCTGTACTATGGATCTTGCAGTGGGAAAGGAAAGAGACAACAAAGTCAAGTATGCAGGCAACAGAATATTGACAGCATGACATGTATGACACAATAACAGAGGCTAGCGATACTCACTAACAGATTTTGTGCCTGCTGGCCAGATGCCCCTGTGTAGAAAAGCAGTGACAATAATGTCATATATGACAGGTCTGCTACACATTCCTGCAAACTATGCACCTGTGGTGGTAACAGATCTTGTGGGAGGAGAGGCTGGACTCTGCCCTTCTGAGCTGGGAATTTCTGGTTAAAGGCTTATAGTGCCTGCATATTTGAACTGCTTCTTACTGAAATTGGTACAACTTGTTTGCTGTAGCATAGACTAGATCCAGGCCTGCTGAATCTAGCTTTGTTTGTATAACTTGAGCACTAATCCAGACATTCTTTAAAGTATTCAATTGTATTTATTACTGCTTGGTAGTAACTTGATTAAAGTGTAGCTATCATTCTAAGTCTTTTGGATTAAGCACTTGGGCTTCAGACCAGTTGTTTTACATTAGGAAGGTTTGTGGCCTCCACTGTGGTGGCAGGACAGGTAGCTTACATCCTTCTAAGTTGGGAACTGCTGATTGAAGGCTCAGTGTCTGTTATTCTAAAAGTCTATTAGTTCTGGTTTAAGCACTTGGGCTTCAGGCCAGTTATTTTACATTAAGAAGGTTTGTGGTCTGCACTTTTGTGGGAGGAGAGGCTGGACTCTGCCCTTCTGAGCTGGGAATTTCTGGTTAAAGGCTTATAGTGCCTTGAACTGTTTCTTACTGAAATTGGTACACCTTGTTTGCTGTAGCATAGACTAGATCCAGGCCTGCTGAATCTAGCTTTGTTTGAATGCTTGTTGTTTGTTTGCTTGTTATTTCCCTGAAATGCTAATTCCACCTAAAACGCGGCTTTTCAGCTCTTCTATGGATCCCTAGTGATATCTGCAATGCTTACTGTACTTATTTCCTTGTTTCACTTGAAAAAAAGTTACTGTTTGTCATTTTTGCATTTAAGTTACCTGTAACACATTGCATTTAAGTTACCTGGCACTTGCTCACTAAAGCAATTATATAAGTCAGCACTAAAAAATTAAAAGCACTACACCCCCACAAACTCCCCTTGAGTACCTTGTTCCCCATTGGCCCTTTTTTTCAATTCTAAAGGAATTCCCAATACTATTCTAGCATGTCCAAAGGTCAGTTGTCAATCTTCTCTCTGGTCCAGCTGGTGAATCTGGGAATCTTGAGGCAATGTTACAACTGCCTCATGTACACAGACAACCCTCTCCTCCTCCCAACAAATTCCAACACATGTGAGAGATGCAACCATATAGCCAAACTGGAGGCTAAGCTCTCTCAACTCAGTACTGGCATAACCAGTCAGGAGGAGAAGGAAACCACACTCACTACAATTCCAGTCTCACATAGACTTACCATGACAGCAAACCAAACACATAAACACCCAGAAACATACTCGGAGGCAGTAAATAAAAATCTGCCTAAGCAGCAGAGACCTCCAAAGCAAACACCCAAGCAACCACTACCCCAAAACAAAACATGTGCAACACATAGCTCACAAAGCCAGTGTGCCAAACAGTCACAGCCCTTAAGGCTAAACAACAAACCTGATACACTTGTAATAGGTGACTCTATTGTCAGGCACACTGATGTCCCGCTCACCAGGCTGAACAAGGAGAAGGTCATGGTGAGCTGCCTGTCGGGCGCTAGGATCTGCCACATAACACAAGCACTCAGGTCAGTCCAAGGCAAGTATAAATATGACTCAGTCATTGTCCATGCTGGTGTGAATGACCTGAGACGTTCCTCCCTGGATTATATGAAAAGAGGCATAGAGGAGCTCTCTGAGCATGTAGCCTAGGCCGGTATGACCCTGACCTTGAGTAGCATCTTACGCTCACCAAGAATGATGCCACAATATGAAGAAAAGATGATCAATTTCAACAATTGGCTTAAGTATTGGTGTCATTCAAAGGGGATCCAATGCCTGTCAGCCTGGGATGACATGCTCGACAAGCCATGATGCTTCGCTAGGGATGGCTTGCACCTGTCACCCCTGGGCTTACCGATACTGGCAAAGGCTCTTGCTACCCCCATAGTGCCTTTTTTAGGCAAGGCTCAAAAGACAAACACACCTCCATAGGTATCACAAGGGATAAGAAACTAAGAGTAATGCTACTCAACGCCAGAAGTCTAAACCTCAAGATGCATGCACTCGAAACTCTCCTTAGCATGGAAAACATCAATATCTGTGCAGTAACAGAAACCTGGTTCAAGGCTCCCGAGAGCACCTCAGCACTACCAGGTTATACCTCATACCATGCTTTTTGGCCCCAAAACTTGGACCGAACCACAAAAGGAGGGGGAGTATCAATATTCTTCAAAGATACCCACACCTCCAGGTTGGTGGCACAGCACGAAGCATCAGAGACTATCCATGTGCAACTAACAGTGGGTAAAACTGCCTTCCAGTTTAAATCCTGCTACAGACCACCCTCCCAAACCCAGGAACCCCACTTGACCTTCCTGATAACACTGGAAAATATGAAGGTCTCTCCAAACACCATTATATTGGGTGACTTCAACTACCCAAACATAGACTGGGAGCATTACTCTAGCTCCAACACCCTAGCCCAAAGGTTCCTAGAATTTATAAACTCAAATGCTATGGAACAACTTGTTACCACTCCCACAAGAGGGGAAAACATACTGGACCTGATCATCACCAACATGGGGACTCTATGCTCCAGACCAGAAGTGTATCCCTCACTGGTAAGATCAGACCATAAACTAATCTCACTGGATATTTACATCCCGACTCCAACCCCTGCCCTGAAAACCACAGTGAAAAACTTCTCTAAAGCAAATTTCACACTCCTCAAAACTAAGGTGGAATCCTTCAAAGCCCCCGGGCCTGTGGAAAATACGGCCCAGACCACAGAGTCCTTTATAAACGCATTGTATGAACACCTTCAGGAATTCATGGATCATGCAATCCCAAATAAAACCAAGACCCAATCCTCCAAATGCAGACGTCCTGTCCCCAGCCATAAACAAACTATACAATAGAAGGAGGAAGCTACTACATGATAGAGCAAAATCCCAAAAAGGAAAGGCATCTCTGATCAGTATTAGCAAAAAACTACGGGCACTCATAAAATCATCTAAGGCCAGCTTTGAGAGAAAAATTGCACAGGACACTAAGGGTAATCACAAGGCTTTCTTTAGTTATGTTAGGAACCTGGGTGGGAAATCCCAGATATGCTCAGAATTAGTCAAAAATGACAAAAAATACACCGAACCCAGAGACATTGCCAACATCCTAGCTGACAGGTTCAGCGCAAACCTCTCCCCCCCTCCCCACCAAAAGGGCAAATATCAATCCCAGTAGAGTGCTGCCCCCCTGACATCTCAGATGCTCAGGTAAGAGCTGCCCTCTCCAAAGCAAAAAATACAGAATCAATGGGACCAGACGGTGTCCTGGGCTGCATCCTACATGAACTCAAAGAAGAGCTAAACCCAAACATAAAACTACAGTTCAATCTCAGCCTTACTACAGGATATGTACCCAAAGAGTGGCGTACAGCAACAGTGGTCCCTCTCCATGAAACTATCGCCCCATAAGCCTGACTAGCTTGGTCTGCAAAGCTAGTGAAAGGATCATCATGGACCTCATAAATAAAGATATTGGGGATGTACAGACACTGGATCCTACCCAGTTCAGCTTTGTTAAGGGCAGATCATGCCTCTTAAACCTGGTTGATTTCTTTGAAACAGTCACCAAGGCCATTGACGAGGGGAAGGTGGTCCACACAGCCTACCTGGACCTCGCAAAAACCCCACTTGGGCATTATAGATAAGCTCACCAGCTTAAATATAAACCCCTATGTCACTAGATGGGTTGCAAACTGGCTCAAGGACAGAACCCACATGGTTAGAATTGCTGGGGCCATGTCAGACTCCAAACCAGTTACATGTGGCATCCCACAAGGCTCAGTCCTGGGACCTCTCTTGTTCGGTATATATTTCTCTGAGGTACAGGCCAACACGGGAGGACTGTGGCTGACCAAGTTCGCAGATGACTGCAAACTGGGCACCATAATCGACTCTCCAGCTGACACAAGCATCCTCCAAAAGGGCCTCATAGAAACAGACAACTGGTGCCAGAGCCATGGCCTCAAGCTAAATGCCAAAAAGTGTATAGTCATTCCCTTTGGCAAAAACAAAGTGCCCACAAATTACCACATAGGTGGTAATCCATTAAGTACAGAAGAAGTAATTAGGGACCTGGGGGCCCAAGTTGATAGCAATCTCTCATTTGACAACCACGTGGCCAAAGTGGTTAGAAAAACATTTTATATAGCCCACCTAATCATGAAGGGATTCACATCTAGATCAGGGGAGGTCATCGTGCCTCTTTACTCATCCCTCATCAGGCCCATAATTGAGTACATTGCCCCTTTTGGGATGTACCTTACCAGGCACCTGCAGCAACTGGAAAGTCCCCAAAAGTACCTCCCCAAGAGGATCAAACGGCTCAAATAGATGCCATATGCTGCCCGGTTAAAGAAACTCCAGCTCTACTCAGTGGCATACCGCCTGCTCAGAGGCGATCTGTGCCTGTCATATAAAGCCATATCCAACCCGGAATTAATGGACATGCTGCACCTCAGAAAATCCAAATCCCATCGAGCTATGCACTCGAGAGACTTGAACCTCAGCACTGAAATAAATAGGACATGCTGGAGGGACAGATTCATAACCCAGAGGCTCCCTTCACTCTGGAATAAAATCCCAGTCCAGGTTAGGCAGAGTCCCTCATTGACTCTCTTCAAGAGGAATCTTGATGAGTGGATGGGAGATCGTAGATTTACCCCGAGTATCACTTCTGTGTCACTGTTAGACAGAGGCACAGTATACTAACCTCGAAAAAGGGCATAGCAAAATTAATTTAAAATGGGTGGCGAAAGCCAAACACACTCTGGCTAGGCTTATAAATGCCCTAGGGCAGATAGCCTAGTATGAACCTATGAACCTATAACATACCTGGTCTGTCTGTGCTTGCACCTGCACAGCTTGGGCCCCCACTGGATGTACCTGTAGTGTACAGTGTTATAGAAATATCAATATGACTGTAAACTGCAATGCCATTACATCAGGCTGAGGCAATAACAGGTAGTGGCTACTGTAACACAGTATGGAGACACTTACCTGCCACTCTCTGGTATTCTGAAGAAGAAGATGGACCATTGAATATTCATGAAGACAGTATTGCACATGTTGGTTGCACTGTTCTGTCTGTACTGAAGTTGTACGAGTACTTGTCATTACACAAGTTCATCGTCATTAACCGGTATGGAACTGTATGCACCATTCAATTCTGCTGCTGTAAATCCAAAATGAAAATACATTAATATGCACACAACAGCAATATGTGATGAATTATTCTATAGTCATCCATGTCATGCAATTTAAGACATAACTATTTGGCCTGGAACTCCTGCTTCTATCCATAGCTCTCAACTGTTCATATTTTTGCAGAATGTCCAGATTTTTACCTCTTAAATTTGTTTAGTTCCTCATAAAAGTCACTGTTTTCTGGAAAATTGTCAAACTCTGAAGTCACTAAATAATGGCAGACATTTGAATTTCAGCCTTTATATCCTTTAGAAAATGTATGCCAATGCAAAACCTATTATTTTAGCAACATTTTAAGTTTATAAGCATGATATTTAAAATCTGTCCCTATTTTTGAGCCTTTGTGTCGTCATATTTTTTTAGCTTTGTCTAGATTTCTTGAGCTAAAAGGTTGAGAGGTATTCTCCTATCCCACTGTGGGTTTGCATTGCTCCCCCTCACTGTATCCATTGAGGCAAGTAATATTGTGATCCCATTAGTAGGGTCGATAGTAGGCCACCACTGGTGTTATCCGTCAATCTCTCATACAGTTGTCACCTGTTGTCTGCACTAAGGATCATGCCAGAGCATCATCAGCAACAGGCCTCATGGATCGATCAACTGCATTAATCATGTCGGTGATGTCAGCCCACATGTCATTCCTCCATGCTATATTCAATGCATGTTCAAGGAGTGTCTGTCCATGTTGTCACAGAGCATCTATTATAATGCCATTTTCCTGTGTAGTGAAATTTTTGTCCCTAGATCTGTTTGCCATCTGAATGACAGTGATATGCACATGTTCATATTCATGTGGTACCCAGTTATGCAGATGATTATATGGACAGCTTATGTCACCATAAACAGTATGCATTCCTGTGCAATGCAAAAATGAAACATTTACTGTGACATATAGTAATGTGACATATAAAAACTTACAACAATGTCTGCATGCATAACAGTTGTTAAATGTATACAACTTGCAATAACTGTAGAGCCTGTTTGGGGATTCAAACCCCTTATATTACATACCTGTTGAATGGTGGTCCAAAGACAAAAAGAATCATGCCACAGATGTTTGGATGTATTTTGTATTAAAATACTACACAATTTATCAGTTGAAAAACTAATGGAAAGCATTGGAAAATCTCAGCATCCATAAGCAGGCCACAGAAAGTACAGATCATTTTTAGGTTGAACCAGTAGTTATAAGACTTGTGTTAGGAACCATCAATGAATAAATGTCTGTAACAGCAAAAATACACAGGCATCTGTACATACAACACAGAATGTATGGAGTCATCTAAAAGACATAGGGATACTCCATAAATCCGTCTTTATGTACTGTTCCCTTTTACTGCATAAATCTGTCTGTGCAACTGCATATGGAAAATTAATGCATGTCCTTAAAGCAGATGGCAACACCTCTATGCATAAAGGAAAATCAAACAGCATTCCAGTAAGTTAAAAGCATTTGTCTTAAAGCATACATTTTCCATAAAAATAAATCTAAACAGGAACATTTAAGAATGATTAATGTTAACAGAGAGAATATTCACCAAAACAGAAATGCTAGCTGGTGACAATTTACTTTATCAGCTTCTGATGACTCAGGTATAACTGAAAGTAAGAGCTTCTAATGTGCATCCATCTTTAAGTATCACTTGCACCATAAATAATTAATGAGGTTCATTTAAATTCCAGTTTTTCGAATTCCATTTGTTCATAGGTTCATAGGTGTTTAATAGGCTAATGATCACATGGGCCTTTTTAAGCCTAGCCATGCATCCCAAATCTCTGACAAGTTCTGATACCCTTGATAAGTGTAAGCATGGGCCTGAGAGATGAACCCTTTATAGGTTACCTGTGTCAATTAGAGACATAGGGGCCAAACCAGGGATGAATTTCCGGTTCCCCATCCAATTGTCCAAGTTGTACTTGAATTGGGTTAGGGAGGAACTCTCCTTCACATGGATGGGGAGCCTGTTCCATAGACATGGTAGTTTCTGGGATACATACCTATCTTTCCAGCAGGGCCTATTTATACCACAGGCAAGGTTTAAGTCATTAAAATGAGTAATTGTTGTATTGTTTGTTTTGTGGATATGCAGGAGGTCCATCAGAGTGGGGTCTGACAATGCCCTGTATGCCAGGCATAGAGCTCCCCTCAAAAGCCTGTAGGAGACAGAATACAGGGATAGGGTCTTGAAGTTGTCTGTATAGGACATTTTACTTATGCCCTGTATTCTTTTAGTGAGGAACCTCTGTGGATTTTCTTATTGTTGGATATGCCTGGTTAGGTACATACCAAAGGGGGCATTGTACTCAGTGATAGGTCTGATGAATGCCGAATACAGTGGAACAATGACTTCCTTGGACTTAGATACCCTACCTTTGTTTATAAGTTGTGCAAAATAGAATGATTTTCTCACCACTGTAGACATGTCATGGTCAAAGGTAGATTACTATCTATATGTGTCCCTAAGTCCCTGACTACTGGGTCAACTCTAAGGGATGTGTTTTCAATATGATAGTTACCAGGGATGGAAGACTTCCCAAAGGATACTATTATGCATTTCTTGGCATTTAGTTTTAGTCCATGGCTCGGACACCAGTTGTTTTTTTGTGTCAGCCCTTCCTGGAGAACATTTGTGTCAGTGTGAGATTCAATGAAAGCTCTTAATTTGCAATCATCTGCAAATGTAGTCAGTAAGAGACCACTGACTTTGGCCTTGACTTCTGAGAAATAAATGCAAAAAGGAGTGGTCCAAGGACTAATCCCTGAGGGACTTCACTTGTGAATGACATCTTTGTAGAGGTGGACTCCCCAATTCTAACTTCCTGGGTCCTGTCTGTGAGCCAGTTGGCTATTTATCAGGTGACATAGGGGTTTGTGCCTAACCTCTTGAGTTTGTCAACAATGTCTGAGTGGGGTATTGTGTAAAATGCCTTTACCAGGTCAAGGTAGGTACTGTGAACAATTTTGCCCTCATCCATTGCTTTGGTGACCTTCTCAAAGAAGTCTGCCAGGTTGAGTAGGCATGATCTCCCCTTGATGAAACCAAACTGGGTTGGGTCTGGCTGCCTGGAAGATTTCTATATCTCTGTTGATCATGTCCATGATAATTCTTTCCAAGGCTTCACATATAAGACAAGTGAGACTTATGGGTTTGTAGTTTCCAGGGTCTGTAGATGGCCGACCTTTGTGCAGAGGGATGACTGTTGCCTTTCTCCATTCATGAGGTACAAAGCCTGTTTGGAGGCTATAATTAAATAGTAATTCCAGAGGCTCTTATAGGTCATGTTTCATGCTATTTAGCAGTAATCATGGGATATTTGCTGAGCCCATTGATGCAGTGTTCTTGGTCTTAGAGAGACCTTTAAGAACCTGTTCCCTAGTGATAGTAGGGGGAGTTATAGGTTCATAGGTAGGTACTAGACTATTGGCCCTAGGGCCTATATAAGCCTAGCCAAAAGGTACCCTAGCTTTCGACACCCAAAACAATTATTTTCCTGTGCCCTTGTCAAGCAGAGCCAATGAAGTGATCCCCGGGGTGAATTTCCTATCTCCCACCCAATCGTCAAGATTTTTCTTGAAGAGTGCTAATGAGGTGCTTTGTTTGATATAGATAGGTAGTTTGTTCCAGAGTATGGAAAGTCTCTGGGACAGGAATCTATCCCTCCAGCATGTTCTGTTTATTGTGGTGACAAGGTTTAAGTCCCAAGAGCATGTAGCTCAGAGGGATTGGGATTTCTTTAAGTGGAGCATGTCAAACAGCTCTGGGTTTGACATAGCTTTGTATGTTAGGCAGAGATTTCCTCTGAGTAGGCGATATACGACAGAGTAAAGCTGGAGATTTTTGAGACGGTCGGCATAGGGCATCCGTTTGTGTAATCCTCTTTGTGAGGTATTTCTTTGGCCTTTCCAGTTGTTGTAGATGTCTTATGAGGTACATACTAAAAGGGGTGTTGTACTCTATAATGGGTCTAATGAGTGACTAGTAGAGGGGAACAGTGATCTCTTTTTTCCTGGATGAGAAACCTTTTGTGATGAGGTGTGCCATGTAGAAGGATTTCCTGACTACTGTGGCGATGTGATTATCAAAGGAGTGACTACTGTCCACCTGTGTCCCAAGGTCTCTTATCTCACTTTTGGTGTTACATGGACTACTGCCTATGTGGTAGTTCATGGGTACAGAGTTTTTATCAAAAGAGATGATAATGCACTTTTTGGCATTGAGCTTAAGGCCATGGCTTTGACACCAGGCATCTGTCTCAGTGAGGTCCTTTTGTAGGATGTCCACATCGTTAGGAGTTTTGATTATGGCTCCTAGTTTGCAGTCAACTGTGAACTTCATTAGCCAAAGACCTTCTGTGTTAGCCTGTACTTCAGAGAAGTAGATACCAAACAGGAGAGGACCCAGGACTGAACCCTGTGGTACTCCACTTGTCACTGGTTTGAAGTTGGATTTGGAGTCTGCTACTTTCACAGTGTGGGTTCTGTCAGTAAGCCAGTTGATGATATTTCCTGAGGGAAGGTTGAGGGGGAAAGAGGGGGAAAGCTGGAGCTGAATTCATCAGCTAGGAGGTTTGCTATATCTTCCGGATCAGTATAGGTGGCTCCCTTTACAATGAGCTCTGCACATAATTGTGTATTGCCTTTGAAATTGCAGGCAAAGAATGCTTTGGCTTTTGTAGACTTTATTTGTCCTCTCTTTGTTTAGTTTGATGAGACTGCTTTTCTTCTTCTGGGTCCTGCACCTCCTAATTTTTGTCATGATTTTCTTCCTCCTGTTATACAACCTATTGATTTTGTGATTCCATCAGGGTGGCTTTTTTGAGTTAGTTCTGTCCTTCTTCCTTGTGGGTACAGCTGCCTCTATGCAGCTATTAACATGCTTGTACAGGGTTTCTGTAAACAGTTCTGCATATGCAACAGTGTTCTCAGGGCTCATGGGGGCTTGAAATTTTGCCAGGTTCTCACTTAATAGCAGAAGGTTACCCTTAGAATAGATCCTGAATATTCCAGGTTTAGCTGGGGGTCCAGACTTTAGTTTTACTTCAAAGGAGACCATTTTGTGGTCTGACCTTACTATGGAAGACATTACAGTAGGGGGTGTACAGCAGTCTCCCATATTAATGAGGACCAGATCTAGTATGGTTGCACCCCTGGTTGGTGTATCGACTATCTGGTTCAGGGAGTTTGTGTTTCCAAAATCCAGAAATCTCTTTGCATATACATTTGGTGTCATATAGAATTCCCAATTAATAGTAGGGTAATTAAAGTCACCCATGAATATGGTATTGGGTTGGATGCTTAGTGTTTCTAATAAGTTTAAATAAATGGTATGAGTTTCCTGAGTCATAGAGAGGGACCTATAGCTTGCAAAGAAGTAGTACTGGATTTTATCTATGTTGATTTGAACATGGAGCAGCTCCAGTGCATTGTCCTTTTTGATGAGCCTTGAAGTATACTTATCTTTGATGTAAATAAAGACACCTCCATCTTTAGTCCCAGCCTGTGAAGTAGCTGACCTAAATGTGTGGAAGGCATTATAAACTTGCACTGTTGGTGCACTCTCCATGGCTTTAAACCAGGTCTCAGTGACCGCACAGATGTCAGCATTCTCTAGAGTAAAGAGATCTTCCAGGGAGTGGAGTTTTTTGTTTAGGCTGCTAGCATTGAGCAGTAGTACCTTTAGATTATCTTGGTTTTGATTTGCTATGTCAGACGTACTTTCAATTTGGCATTGCCTAAAAATGGCACTGTGGGGAAGACAATGTTTTAGCTAATATTTGAAAGCCTAGAGTGGAGAGGTGCAGGCCATCCCTGGCAAAGCGGCGTGGTCTGTTGATCATCTCCCTCCATGCTGACAAATATTGCAACCCCTTAGAATGACACCAGAAGCTAAGCCAATTATTAAAGTCAATCATCTTTTGTTCATATTGTGGCATCATCCTTGGACAAGGAAAAATGCTGCTCAATTCTAGGCTCATACCAGCCTGAGACACATATTCAGAGAGCTCTGTGATAGGGAGGTACGTCTCAGGCCATTTACTCCCACATGGACTATGATGGAGTCATATTGGTAATTGTGGTCCAATGACCTGAGTGTATGCGTAATGTGGTGGATTCTAATCCCTGATAAGCAACTGACTGTGACTTTCTCCTTACTCAGACTGGTGAGAGGGACATCAGTTTGTCTCACGATGGAGTCTCCAATGAGTCGAATGTTGGATTGTGTGGTGGTTTGCCATATGGGCTTAGAGATAGAGGCTCCATGAGATGTAGTTCTATATGTTGATGTTAATGTTGCTTTGAAAGAGTGCATTTGGGTATGCTGAGGGCATTTGTTATGTGTACTTCATCTAGGAGGTCTTTTTGGTTTAGGAAGGTTACATGTAAGTGCCACAGCATATATTGGTCAATATGTCTGCTTTTAATTGTGCATGATGGGTGCAGCATGTGTATTACTGACTACCTTATTGCCATTAGGAGTACTTTTATGTAAAAGCTTTGCCTCCAATGACATTGTGTAAATATATCTCACACACCATATCAGTTTATTTGAGAATTAACTGGTGGTCAGTAAACATGAGGCAATTACTACAGTGCCTCAGGATGCCCATATCCACCAAGCTGGTAATGGATACATATATTTGAGTTTCAAACTTCAGATGCTTCATAAAATACATGTTGACACAAATCCTGTTATTCTAGCAACTTTCTTATTTATTAGGAGCAGTATTTAAATGTGTCCCTATTTTTGTCCTTATCCCCCCATTATGTCAGGCTTTGTCCAAAATTCTTGCACTAAGAGGTTATGAGGTATACTTTCAAGAGACTTCAGCATGTCCGGGTGCCCAGTAGGACTGAGAAGAAGTTCATACAGATGCTGACCATTTATACTGGATTGGAGCATCAGATGGCAACCAGGCCAAGGAACTTTGAGATGATCAGCATTTAGAACTGGACTGCAAGGGAGCACCAGCGATGTATAGGAATCTAGTGGACTGGAGTGCAGGTTCACCACTGCAATGATGACCTGCATCAGAGGGACACAGAGGATCTTCTTCGGAGGGTCACTGAGGTATGGAGACAGCCAGTAGATTCCCTACAGTAAGTGTCACAATCCTATATAGCTATACATATGTATATATATATATATATATATATATATATATATATATATATATATATATATATATATTTATATATATATATATATATATATATATATATATATATATATATATATATATATATATATACAAATATATATATATACAAATATATATATATATATATATATATATATATATATATATATATATATATATATATATATATATATATACACCTATAGAATGTAAAGATATAGCTGTGTCTCAATTATATCATATACATGACTTTTATGACCAGTAAGTAGACAATTAGCTCATCTGAATAATTAAGAAGATGGGGTGACTGGTCTAAGTACGGGTTCTGTTCCCATGCTGTTAATGTATTTAGTAATGTTTATAATATAGATATTCTGAACTTTGTAGATGTACATCTGTTTTCAAATGTATAACAATATAATTTCACACATCCACTATAGTCGTGTATCACTATTTCCTATAGCAAGCACCTAAGCCACTGATGACTATACATTTCTTAATTAGCCATTATTCTATGACAGTATTGCCTAGTCTAGCTACACATCTGAACAGTAACTCACAAATAACTTCTTTACTTCATTCTTCCTAATAAAGTGAACATTCTTACTACAGTCCCGTTTGCCAAGAGGAATACTTGTCTAACTGATTACACATATAATTTCAGTTTTGTGTTGAAAGCTGTTATTTCCTTAGACAATAATGGTCAATAAGTGTTAGAAGTTACCAAGAGGAATATGTTTATTTATTTAACATTTGATGTTAAGTTGTCTATCTCACCTTCATTCTTGCTGGTTGGGGTTCGGAGCCGATCCTCGGCTCTGTCTCAGCCATCTTCAAAAGCTCGAGAGCTGCTTACTGGCTGGAGGCCCCCCTATATCCCATGATGCCTGGTGCTAGATACCTAGATCTTGTTTGCCACTTCTGCTACAAGGTTGTGTTTACTGGCTCAGGTCGTATTTTTTCACTTTATTGATAATATTAGAACTTTTTATATATTATTAGTTATAACACTTAGTGTCATACATAGTTGTAGGATTTGTGGTATTTGTTAGTGTTTAATTCCCCCCATGAAAACTCGTTTTCTTCTTAGAGAGTTTTCCCCTCCTTCCCCCCTCCCGTTTTGCCTTTTTAAGGTAAGCCGTTTTAGTTAGAGGCTTATCCTTGATTTCTTTTTTAAGGTAGAAAAAATATTTTCATAGAAATTGTGGTAGTTTGTAGGTCTTATATTATAGAGTGTGTGTGCTGTTAGGGTGTGGTAACTTGTGTGGACTGTGTGCGTTTTTTTTCTAGTTACCTACTTCCCTTTGTACTCTTTCTTTGCATTTGAATTTTCCTTTACAGGAATGTCTAAAGACACGAAAGTGTCTGGATTCAGGAAGTGTGACTCATGCTGTCAGAAAATGTTTCTGACAGATGGTCACACTTCTTGTGTCTACTGCGTGGGCACCCTACACCTGCAGGACTCTTGTTCGGTGTGTCACACCTTTAGTCTAAGAGTCCTGCAAGAGCGTAGGAATAAGCTTATCCTTAGGGGTTTGCTTAAACCTGAAGGATCACCGGCCAAGACTCAGTCAGTGAAACCTTCCAGGCCATCAAAGTCGTGGGCTCCCAGTTCGGAACCGTCGCCGGGTGTGGCTTCTGCTTCAACTTCAGTTCCATCTGGAACCGAAGTACCTATCTCCAAGTCAACTTCGTCTCCAACTGGAGCTGAAGTACCTATCTCCCAGTTGGCCCCTACTCTTCTGTCGGAACCATCAGGGAGTCGAAAATGTTCCAGGTCACCATCCTTGGAGTTGATACACTCGACTCCAGGGTCACCCTTGTTGCAATCGGAGTGAAGTCATCAATCCCACTCTTCTCAGTCATCTAGACTTTCTGACCATGATTTGGAGAGAGTGGTGAACAGGCTTTTAAAATTGCAGGCCCTGGCTAAAATGCTATCCAGCCCCCTCTCATCAGGGTTCGGCTCTACCTGTCTCTGCAATAGTTCCTCCTTCGACTCATCCATTGAGTTTGGAGCCGGAGCATGCTGAAGCTAGAATTGTGGGACCGTCGGCACCGATGCCTCCCCTTTCGGTTCCGTTGTCGGCTCTGATCTCTTCCATGGTGCCATCCTTGGAAGGATCTGGGTGCCAGGACACCCTCATTGGCTCAGAGGGGGCGAGTGGCATCGGACCCTTGTCCGACCTCATTCTCCCTCTCGGAGCTTCGGCCCAGGTGAGTTCGGCTCCTACATTGGCTTCGGAGCCATCTCTCTTGGTGCCGGGGAGGATCCCGGTCTCTTCGGAGCCTTCTCTGATATCGGGAAGGGGCGCCTTCAAGGTCATGAGGAGTGTGCTGGCATCTGAGTCAGCCTCACGGTCAGCCTCATCGGCTCCTTCCCCCATGGTGCCTGCTCCTGCCTCGGCCCCTCCTCCAGACCCAAAGCATGGGGAACAAGTGCTCCAGGGCACCCCATTGGGTGTATCGTCCTCTTCCAAGGCCTCCCCCATTCATTCAGAGGAGCCCCCTCGAAAGAGGAAATGCAAGAGGAAGCATGTTGACTCCCCTGAGTCTGTCACTTCAGATACCAACTTAGAGGAGCCAGAAGGGTCCCCGAGATCCCCCTCTGAGGACGTCTCCTTCTCAGACATCCTTGAAATTCTTAGGCAAAGGGGGAACTGGACTACCCTTAACCCTTCCGAGGATGAGTCGGTATTCCTGGATGTGTTTGGATCCTGACCCTCCACCTCCTGGGTGTCTCCACCTTTCGATCCACTGATGTCTGTGGTGGCTCGAAAGGCGTGGTCAGCTCCAGACACAATGGAACCAACTCCCTGCAGGCCCACAGAATTCATTACTGCCCCTCAAGACAAGCAATTTATGACCAAGGGTGTTCCCATTGATGCCATGGTGGTAGCAGTGGCCACTAAAAAGGAATTGGCTGAAACATTTTCGTCTGTCCATCCTCCTATTAAGGAATCTAGGATGATGGACAGATATGGGAAGCGAATGTTTTCCTCAGTGACCTTCTCCATGAGGTCTCTGAACTATTTGTGCCATTTTACCCACCTTCAAAGGGATCTCCTTAAAGAGCTAAGAGACACCCTTCAAGATCCATCAGCTGCGGGGGCACAGGCTAAGGTTGCCTCCCAGCTGGCGACTCTAAATTCGGTAGTAAACTCCTCCATGCGGCTCATCTGTTATGCAGCCGGTGGTGCGCGTAGGGCTGCAGGCACAGGTGTGGCTCAAAGGAGACATGCTTGGATGTGGTTATGCAACTTTGTGGAACCCTTCAGGGCGTCTTTCACCAACATCCCCTTTGATGGTTCTGCTCTGTTTGGACCACAGGTGAAGGATACACTTACCAGGTGTGAGCAGGAAGGCAAGAATCTCTCTGCTGTGGGAGTCCGTTTTTCTACTCCTTCAAGACCGTATCCTAAAGGTCAGAAGAGTGGGAAAATGTGGTTCCAGAAACCCCAGGGAACCGTGCCTGACACACGTGGAGAGTTTCCCTCCAGGGGCAGAGGAGGGAACAACAATAGATGCCGCCTAGGGGCAGAGGGGGTCCTCAAAATCAGGGCCAAAGAGAATCTTTCTCTGACAAGCCCTTCCAGCATCCCTGAAGTGCAACCTGGCTGTCCACTTTTGGAGGCAGTCGGGGGAAGATTATCTCTGTACCCAAAAGCCTGGCAAAGTATAACACAAGACAAATGGGTACTTTCTATCATATCCGAAGGCTACAAAATCCCCTTCTTTTGCACTCCACACTTTACCAACAAATCCCTTCCAGATGTTCCACCCAATCTAAGGGATCAAGCAGTTCAAGAAATTTCAAAACTGCTAAGAAAAATAGCCATCCAGTCAGTCCCAGCAGACCAACAAGGATCTGGAATTTACTCAAGGTTCTTTGTGGTACCAAAAAAGACAGGGGACTGGAGACCCAGTCTGGATCTCAGCAGACTAAACATGTCTGTTCAAAGAATGAAGTTCCGGATAGTCACGCTACAGTCCATTTTACCCTTTCTGGGTCAGGACAATTGGATGTGCTCCATAGAGCTTCAGGACGCGTACTACCATATCAAAATGGACAGATGCTCCAGAAGATTCCTCCGCTTCCGGCTGGGAACAAGTCATTATCAGTTCAGAGCTCTGCCCTTTGGTCTCACCACAGCCCCCAGGGTGTTCACCAAATGTTTGGCAGTAGTTACCGCTCACCTGAGATGGCAAGGATTCCAGGTGTTTCCATATTTGGACGACTGGCTCCTTACTGCAACCACCAGGCATCACCTGCTGCAAGCCAGAGACTACACCATCCAAACGTGCTCCAAACTAGGCATCACAATAAATTTCACAAAGTCTGCATTGTCGCCTTATCAATCTATCAACTTTATAGGCGCAAACTTAAATACAAAGGACATGTCAGCAAGACTTCCAGTAGACAGAGTGCTAGCTATTCGATGACATGTGCAGGTCTTATTAGGATGCAAAAAGATTCAGGCCAGATTCGTCCTAAAAACATTGGGTCTCATGGCAGCAGTGATCATACTAGTTCCCCTTGCATGTTTTCACATGAGGATTCTTCAGTGGATGCTGTTCACTCAATGGTCCTTCCAGCAACTCCCAATGTCTCACATGATAATGATCACACAGTCATGCAAAAACCAACTTGTTTGGTGGATGGTTTCCCCATCATTACGCCAGGGCAGACCATTCGTTCTCCCTCCTCCAGTAGCTACGGTGACCATGGATGCCTCCCTGACCGGGTGGGGGGGGGGGCATTTTCAGGGCAGAACAGTCCAAGGCACCTGGCAGCCTCACGGGTACCATCTGCATATCAACGTCTTGGAGATGAGAGCAGTGCTTTTAGCATTGCAAGCTCTTCAGAACTCTCTTCTCACCGGGACCATTGCAATTCAAACAGACAATATGTCAGTAGTATGGTACATCAACAAGCAGGGCGGAACCAAGTCCTACCCCTTATGTTGAGAAGCACTCAGACTTTGGCAGTGGGCGATCACTTCCCAATGGTTTCTGATAGCAGTGCACATCCCTGGGAAGTCCAACGTTATAGCAGACAGGCTGAGCAGAGCAATTCTCATGCCTCACGAGTGGTCTCTCAATCAGACTGTGGTGGACAAAATCTTCCGAAAATGGAGGCAGCCTTGCTGCAACCTTTTTGCCACCCCCTTCAACAGCAAGTGTGACAATTTCTTCTCTCTCCTCCCTCTTCCCAGACACTTCCCTAGAGATGCTCTAGTTCATGATTGGCTTCAGGGACTTATTTATGCATTCCCTCCATTTCCCCTTATTCCCAAACTAATACAGAAAGCTACCACATTGGGATGCAAGATGATCCTCATTGCCCCTTACTGGCCTCAACAAATTTGGTTCCCGTTCCTGCATCATCACCTTCTGGAGCAGCCCTGGATCCTAGACCCACTTCCAGACCTCCTGATCCATCAATCAGGCGGGCTGCACCAATCTCTTCAATCTCTCCAGCTCACTGCTTGGTTTCTCTACTTCCGACCTTAGCCAGGCTTCCGAACATCTCCCACTCGGTGCGTGAAATCATCTTATCCTCACATAAGTCTACCACTAGAAAAACTTATGCTAGTAAGTGGAAACATTTTTTCTTATGGGCAGAGACCAGGAATATAGATCCCTTTTCAGCCCCTGTGCACCATATTTTAGAATTTCTAGTGGAACTTTTTTTGAGCTGGATCCTCTTCTGCCACTATTAGAGTTCAGCTAGCTGCAATTTCAAACTTTCATATGGGCCTATCTGATACAAGCACCATGTCCCATAAGCTTTGTAAAGCCTTTCTTAAAGGGACCACTCTACTCAGGCCCCCAGTAAGAGATCCCCCGCCGCCGTGGGATCTGAATTTGATTTTAGCTTCCCTGATACTGCCCCCCTTTGAACCGGTAGCTTCTTGTTCCTTGAAGTTTCTTTCTTGGAAAACCCTTCTTCTGGTTGCAGTTACATTGGCTAGAAGAGTTTCTGAACTTCAGGCTCTTTGTGTTCATCCTCCTTATCTAGTTTTTCACAAGGATAGAGTTTCTCTTTGGACTAACCCTTCCTTTCTTCCAAAGGTTACTTCTGATAATAATTTGAATCAGTCCATTGACCTACCTGTGTTTTTTCCAAATTATTCCAACAAGGCAGAATACAAGTTACATCAGTTGGACGTTCATAGACAATTACGCTTTTACTTGCATAGAACCAAGCAAATCAGAAAATCAGACCAGTTGTTCCAGTCCTATGCTGAGGGTAAACAAGGTATACCGGTGTCGAAAGTACCCTTATCTAGGTGGTTGACATCTATTATTACATTTATATATCAGTTAAGGAATAAAGAGCTTCCTGCTAAACCAAAAGGTCACTCCACTAGAGCTCTAGCTACTTCAGTGGCTTTTCAAGCCAGATTGCCAATGGAAACTATTTGTGCGGCAGCTACATGGGCTAATCCACATACCTTCATTTCACATTATAAGCTGGATGTGGCCTCCAGGAGCAGAGCTGATTTTGGTTCCACTGTTCTGAAGAGTCTGTTCCGATGAGCCACCCAGGATTGAGGTGCTAGGGACGCTGTCCCAACCAGCAAGAATGAAGGCAAGATAGACAACTTAACATTAAGAAGTTATGTACCTACCATAACGTTCCATGTTAGTTGTCTTCTTCTCGCCTTCTTTCTTGCATCCCACCCTCCATCCCCCTATCCTAGTAGACCGAGAAGAGTTCCTTATGTTTTTTTATCACTGGCTGAGTCTTCTCTGGCTATAACTTCTGACTATCAGTCTCTCCAGTAGGTTCATGTATCCTACTACAGTTTACTGTATTATTATAATTGTTATTAGTATGTCTGTAGTTAGGTTTACCAAACGAGATCTGGGTATCTAGCGCCAGGCATCATGGGATATAGGGGGGCCTCGAGCCAGTAAGCAGCTCTCGAGCTTTTGAAGATGGCCGAGTCGGAGCCGAGGATCGGCTCCGAACCCCAACCAGCAAGAAAGAAGGCAACTAACATGGAATGTTATGGTAGGTACATTACTTCTTATTAACCAGGAAATTCCAACTTAGAGCAAAGCCAATTTTCAGTGGTGGCCCAGGGAGAAACACTCCAGACACATCTCTTTTGAATGTGAGAGGAAACCAGAGCACTCAGAGGAACCCCACATGAATGGAGGAAAGACATGCAGACTTCATACTTTTGGCACTCCAGCCGAGAATCAAACCAGAGAACCTTTTGCTGTGAGATGACAACACTACCACTGCACCACTACACCATCCGAAAATGGATGAACACATGCTGTACCTATTTGTTAAGAAAAAAATTGTGATGCCTATCAGCTTGGCTTGCAAAGAAACCAACCAGCATTCCTATATTTGGCCATGCTGTGGTTTCAAATGCACATAGGGAAAGCATATCTTTATATTGTTGTCTTGGTCTATTTCAAACATTGTTGAATAATCTTTTTTTACATAACGCTTATTGATACTAGCCTTTATTTGTGCTTGCTTATGAATAACTCGGTTATTCATTAAATTCCTACAAATATCTTCATAATATATAATGTTCTGTTAACAGCACCTCTTTAAGTACAGGGTTATGTGTACATCTTGAAACAGACTGTTATATTTCCTGACAAAAGGTTTTGTGGAATATTGTATTATTTGCAAATGAGCTATCAAGTGTGGTTTGTCATTCATTATTAAATTCAACAACCACCTCATTCTTATCTTTTGATGGAGTCATTTGGTCATAGTTATAGTTGAAATGCAGAGCAGGGAGATGCAGTGATGTATCATTTGATTTATGATGTGCACTTTGCCAAGGGATAGCTTTAAAAGTAATCCTCCATATGTCTTACTGTGTCCCTCCTGCACAGCACCATTTATGCCTCTGGTAACAGAAGCTATGATATACATGACATTGTCCCACTTTCTGAGGGATGAAGGTTTTCTATTGCTGTTACTGGTTGTGACCACAGTGCTGACATGAATTCATTCTTGCTAATTATTTACCTACATGCCCATTACATATTGATTTTTTGAAATCCTAAGCCATGATCCATATTAGGAGCCCATCCCTGTACATTCATAACCGAAAGTCTGTTCATTGCATTCACAATCCATTATTAGGTAAGATAGATTAGCTAGGTGGGTAAGTGTTAGGGTTCATACGTTCATAGGTTCATAGGTTGGAACTAAGGTATCAGCGCTAGGGACTATACAAGCCTAGCCATAAAAATTCCCTGGATATTTCTTCCCACAATATTTACTTCCCTGGACCCCTGTCTAGCAGGGTGACTGATGTGATCCCCGGGGTGAATTTCCTATCTCCCATCCAATCTTCAAGGTTCCTTTTGAAGAGGGCCAAGGAGGTGCTCTGCTTGAAATGTATGGGCAGTCTATTTCAGAGTATGGGGAGTCTCTGGGTCAGGAACCTATCCCTCCAGCATGTTTTGTTCATTGTGATGACAAGGTTTAGATCCCTGGAGCGTGTGGCTCTGAGGGATTGGGATTTCTTTAAGTGGAGCATGTCCAACAGCTCTGGGTTTGACATGGCCTTGTATGTTAAGCAGAAATCACCTCTGAGTAGATGATATGCTACAGAGTATAGCTGGAGTTTTTTTAGATGGTCAGCATAGGGCATCTGCTTTAGGCCTGTGATTCTTTTAGTGAGGTATTTCTGCGGTCTTTCCAGCTGTTGCAGATGTCTCGTGAGGTACATACCAAATGGGTCATTGTACTCTATAATGGGTCTAATGAGGGATTAGTACAGTGGGACAATGACCTCCTTTTTTCTGGATGAAAAGCACTTAGTGATGAGGTGTGCCACATAGAAATATTTCCTGACTGTTGTAGCAATGTGGTTATCGAAGGTGAAACCACTGTCCACCTGTGTCCCTAAGTGTCTCATCACACTTTCAGAGTTTAATGTACTGCCACCTATGTGGTAATTCATGGGTACATGTTTTTTCCCAAAGGGGATAACTATACATTTCTTGGCATTAAGCTTGAGCCCATGGCTCTGGCACCAAGCATCTGTTTCTGTAAGGCCCTTTTGTAGAATATCCTCATCATTTGGGATTAAGTAATGTCTCCAAGTTTGCAGTCATCTGAGAAATTGGTTAGCCAGAGTCCCTTAGTCCAGGCCTGTACTTCAGAGAAGTAGATGCTAAACAAGAGTGGTCCCAGGACTGAACCCTGAGTTACTCCACTTGTCAATTGTCTGGAGCTGGATTTGGAGTCAGCTACTTTTACAGTCTGGGTTCTGTCAGTAAGCCAGTTGGCAACCCATGAAGTGATGTAGGGATTTATGCCCAGCTTAGTAAGTTTATCTATGATTCCAGAGTGGGGGAGGGTGTCGAAGGCCTTGACGAGGTCCAGATAAGCTGTGTGGACCACCTTATCTTCATCCACAGCTCTAGAGACTGATTTGAAGAAGTCAATCAGGTTCAGGAGACAAGATCGGCCTTCACAAACCTAAATTGGGTGGGGTCCAGTGTTTGAAGGTTTCCAATGTCTTTGTTTATAAGTTCCATGATAATGCATCCCATGCTCTTGCAGATCAGGCTCGTCAGACTGATGGGATGGTAGTTCCTGGGATCCACAAGGTGGATCCCCCCTTGTGGAGTAGGATAATGGTAGCTGTGTGCCACTCAGTGGGCACGAAGCCTGAGGTGAGGCTATGATTAAACATGACACTTAGGTGAGGTGCCAGTTCATTTTGTAGTTCATGTAGTACACAGCCTGGGATATAATCTGGTCCCATGGATCCTGTATTCTTTGCTTTTGAAAGTACGTTTTTTACCTTTGTGGCCGTGATTACCAGAATTTGGCAATCTTTTGGTATTGAGATGGGTCCTTTAGGGGGTGAGAGGGGGGGGTGAAGTTTGAACTAAATCGATATGCCAGGATATTGGTAATATCCTTGGGATCAGTATATTTAATGCCATTCTGTTGTAGATTAGAGAAGATCTGAGCATTGCCATTTAGATTATTGACATAACTATAGAATGCCTTGTGGTTGTCTTTGGAATCTTTGGCAATTTTATTTTTGTAACTAGCTTTGGAGGATTTTATGAGGGATCTCAGCTTCTTACTGAGGCTAGTAATTGAGTTTTTTACAGCCTGGGATTTTCCTCTTTTCTGCAACAGTTTCTTCCTTCTGTTGTATAGTTTGTTGATGGCAGGGGACCACCAGATTCGCTTCCTTTTTTTGGAGGAGAGGGTTTTGGTTCTATTTGGGATGGCACGATTCATGCACAAGTGGATGTGCTCGTGCAGTGCCTTAATGTAGGATTCAGCAGTCGAACTTTCAGCTCCCGTCTGCATGGGTGTCATGAAGTTTGTCACTTTTGACTTGAGTAGCATGAAGTTGGCTTTGGAGAAGTTTTTTATGGAGGTTTCCTAACTGGGGGTGGGGGTGGGATGTGGATGTCAAGGGTGATTAGCTTATGGTCAGACCTGACCAATGAGGGGGTGACCACTGGTGTGGAGCATCTATCTCCCATGTTGGTAATGACCAGGTCTAGGATATCGGTGCCCCTGGTAGGACAGTGGATTAGTTGATCCAGGGCATTGGAATTTATGAATTCCAAGAACCGCTGGGAAAAGGTACTGGTACTAGAGTAGTTTTCCCAGTTAATGGCAGGGTAGATGAAATCACCCAGTATTAGGATGTTTGGTTGTATCTTAATATTTTCCAGTATGTTTAGAAAGGTGTAGTGAGAATCTTGGGTCATGGTGGGGGATGTGTAGCAAGCTACAATTTGGATTGCAGTCTTACCTAGTGTTAGTTGCACCTGGAGAATTTCAGATGCATTGTGTTGGGCAACTAGCCTGGAGATGTGAATATCCTTGGTGAATATGGACACTCCTCCACCTTTAGTGTTTCGGTCTTGGTTTGGTGGCCAAAAAGTGTGGTAAGAGTTGTAGCCTGGTATTGCAGGGGTGCTCTCTGGAGCCTTGAACCAGGACTCAGTTACTGCACAGATATCAATATTCTCCATTTTTAGGCGTGCTTTGAGAGAGTGCATTTTGAGGTTTAGACTTCTAGCATTGAGTAACATTACCTTCAGATTTTGCATGCTTGTATTTGTGACAGTGGTGATTTTGTCCTTTGAACCTTACCTAAAAAAGGCACTATAGGGGTGGCAAGAGCTTTAGCCAGTAACCCTGAATCCCAGGGGTGACAGGTGCAGACCATCTCTGGCAAAGCATCATGGTTTCTCGATCATGTCGTCCCAGGCAGGCAGATACTGGATCCCCTTTGAATGACACCAGAAGCTTAGCCAATTGTTGAAGTCAATCATTTTGTCCTTATACTGTGGTATAATTCTGGGTGAAAGCAGGATGCTACTCAGGGCTAGGGTCTTACCTGCCTGGGCCATATGATTTGAGAGCTCTTCCATGTCTCTTTTCATGTAGCCCAGGGAGGTACGTTTCAAGTCATTCACTCCAACATAGACAATGACAGAGTCATATTTGTATTTGTTGTGGAGTGACTTGAGTGCATGTGTTCTGTGGCTGATCCTGGAACCCAACAGGCAGCTGACTGTAATTATCTCCTTGTTCAGCCTGGTGAGTGGGACATCAGTGTGCCTGACTATAGAGTCACCTATGACAAAGTGTTGGGTACGTTGTTGTGCCACAGGGGCTGTTGTTGGATGGCACATTGGTCTTGTGAGCTATGTGTCACTTTGGTTGTGACTGGTGTTTGTTTGCGTTTCAGCTTTGGAGGCCCTTGTTGCTTGGGCAGGTTAATGTTAAGGGCCTCCGCATATGTGGGTTTAGTGTTGCTATGCTTGGTTGTTGCTGGTGTGGGTTTTGAAGGGCTATGTGTTGCTTGAGGTGTAGTGCAGGTGTTAAACTTCTCCTCTTGACTGTCTAGCACAATCTTGGCTGGAGAGGGCTTTGCTTCCAGATTGGCTATGCAAGTGCATCTCTCACAGGTTGTAGTGTTGGGTGGTAGGAGAGGGTTGTCTGTGTACATGAGGCAGTTGCTGCATTGCCCCAGTATGCCCAGATTAACCAGGTGGACAGGAGAAATCACCAGAAGCTGACCCTTGGACATGCCTGTTTAGGTGCTTTTTTTGTAAAGTACAAGAGCTGTTTTCCCTTCCCTTTGCAAGGTACTTTGCAATTATAGGCTGTTTAGTGTCTACATCTAATTTCTTCTTATTAACAAGGAGAGTTGAGTGCTTGTATCAGTTTAAGGCTTCCTAGTGCTTTCCAGCAGGTTCTAGAGCAAGTGCTATTCACAAGGGTTCAGATTTTAGTGCTACTACTGAAAAACCAGCTAGTTCTAAGGGAAAATTTGAAGAGCAGACTTTCTGGCAACTGGAATAATTTAACCATAGCCCTGAGGTGCTGCATGATGTGAAAAACATGCAAACACATGTTTTTTTTTAAGCCAGAAAGTTGAAAGGGATAGAAATCAGCCCAAAACGGCTAATAAAATTACAATTTTAGAGCTGGAAACCACTCCTCTAGTGTTAGGCAGTACAATGCTCACCACTCCCACTGGTAAGCAGTAGGACTTCCCTCTACAGCAGCAAATGTCTGGATAGCTCTGAACACAGAAAATACAGTCCTGAAACTAGCAAAGCCTGGGATCTGGACTATACTAGCTAGGAAAGGCAGGAAACGAGCAAACAAAATAGCATTTTTTTTTTTTTTAGTTTTTATTTATTTATTTTTTATTTTGGTTAAAACAGGATAAATAATGCAATAATACAGTAAATAAACACTGAAAGGGCTAACGTACTTGAGTGTGTAGCCCTAAATAGTAAATGCAATTAAAACTCTACAAAATTAGCAATTTAAAACTTTTTCAATGAAGCAAGGCAAGTGCACAACTGAAAAACAATTTAAGAGGCAGGGTTAGAATGTGGGCATATGTTAGAGTTGGAGGTTTAAATCTCATCTCCTTCAATGGTGATCGAAGATATAAAATCCTATATGTAACATTACAAAATGTGCATGGTGATTATCCAGTGTTCTTCAGAAGTAATTTTTTTAGAATCTAATCTGAGCAATGTATATCCCTGCTATTTGAGGCCTATATCTTTCATAATTGTTCTTTGCTTTTGTCAGGCAATGAGGACAGGACCCAAAATTGTGCCCTGTGCACAGGCTTGAGGAGCAGTGCAGGGAGAGAGATATGTTGCTCGATGTTTCTGTTTTGTTAAATAAAATGCATATGATTCTTGTTATAGCCCACATTTTTACATTACCATGTATATTGCGTAGTGTTTGAATACCTACAATGCATCAGTAAGGTAAATGCAATAATCACATTATACTTGTGCTTCAAAGTCTGATTGAAATACAAATATGTAAAAATCTCATTTAACATTGTCATGTTATTTGAATATAATTTTTGAATTGTAAGCCACAATCTATTTGACAGCTAGGTTTCTGTATCTGTCACACATATTTTGAGGTTGATATTTTGCATACAGGTTTGTAGTGTTTTGATTGTTACTTCTGTTGCATGTGTTGATACAGTTTTATGTGTGGATATGTTCCCCAGTGACTGATCTGTTGTGCATAGCCTGCCTGTTCACAGACTGATTGGGTGACTTCTATGTCAATGTTTCCACTGTTGTCTGCAGACTTGTGAGTCTCATGACATACCTATTGCATTCTATGTGATCCTACATGCTTCTTCATCTGATCCCCCTGAATTACTATAAGCAATGTACAAGGGGAGCTGAACCTCTACTACAATTTAGTAGTTATCTTTGGAAATGAAATGTAACATAAATAATTCTGAGCACATTTACACGAGCCTTCATTGGCAATTGAGATAATCTAAGAAGTAGCTCTGAGAATATAATTACATTTGTTCAAGTCACTATATTTTTTTCCATCTGCTTACCATGATATAATGCTAAGATTTTGACTGTAATAAATAGAGTCATTTTTGAAATAAGCAATTAGAATATAAACAGATGCTTGTCAGGTTAATAAGATATGCTAGGGTGTGAACAACATGGGATAAGGGTCAATGTTTGATAACTTTTGTATAGCAGACTGCTGAAGGGTTTATTGTCACATGTAATTTCTTTTGCAAATAGCTTACTTTATCAACAAATGTTTCATTACTTTCTTTATGGTTTGAGCAAACACAGCTCTTTTCTAACTCCAAATCACTTGTTATTCACTGGTATAATACAGCATACAGTATTATTTCTCATTCTACAGTATCTAGACTTGGTTCTGCATAGGATATTGATCACATTACTAAATGTTATTCTCTGGCACTGTAACAAGATGTGACACCAGTTTGAACGAGAGCAACAGATCTGATGTTCTGTTCATGAACTGTTATACTTATGGTTAAAATATCAGAAATCACTAAAAAGCAAACATACAATGAATGTTTTTTTAAGCCGGCTGTACATGTGATACATGTTCCTTTATAAGCAGATGATACATACAAGTATAAGTAGTTTCATCATATTTTGCTGTGTATGCCTGCATATCTTTGAAAGATAGATACATAAAACATGCTATGGAACACTGACTCACCTAAACACAGTGTAAGCAAAATGACTTAACTAAGAAGATATCAGTCTCATGGACGGTTGTTTTAAATGAAATAATGTGATTTTGTTTAGTGACTGTATATTCTCTTCATATATATGTCTGTAAATGTTGAGTTGCTTTGTCTATGAAATTGTGTTTCACCTGAAATACTCAGCTTATTATGAGATGGAAATTCTCATCTAAAGTATATACGTATTTTAATAGAGGACAATAATTATACCACGACAGCTCTTAGATCTTACAATATTTCTGCTTTATAAATATTCTCAGCATATATTTAGAGCTTATAAATGTTTATACTCATATAACATTGTCATCCTTGCAGTAGGTTTGTTACTGACTATAAAGTCTGGCCAACAGGTGACTCTTACTAAATTGCAATAAACTCAGTAGGTAATATAAATACACATCACGTACTATAAAATGTTAAATTTGTGGAAATATTCCTATCATTTTGTAATCAAATTAGCTTTCTTACGTTGGTAAGCCCAAGTGCCATAACTACATATGTGTATCTACCATCCAGTCATATTTTTAGGCTTGAACATAAAGTTAGGAGATATACAACTCAATTTCAAAGAGACTGAGGACCAGGTTAATTTTCCTCATTTACAATTCCCTTTCTCATATTATTTATGATGATTTTCCTGTCATGTTAACATCAGTTCTCTCACCCACATACTATTCACTAATTTTGAAATCTGTGTAATGTAGCAAACTAGTCTTGGTAGTTCTATAAGAGCTATATAGAACAGCTTTTTTATAGAAATAACATACTTTTCAAAATGAATCACTATGAGATATATTCTTTCTAAGTTCTTTATTATAAATTTTATTTATTTAAGGGTTCTGGAGTATGTAGTACATATTAGACAGGAATAAGGAATACCTTCTTTCCTAAACATTGCTATCAATGTTAAACTCAAGGTTTTAAAGTCCTTGACTTAGGTATTGATTGTATGTTTTTGTCTGGCCATTATAACTATATAATTCTTCCATAATAACAGTAACAAAAAGTTAAACTTAGTAAATGTTTATTTATTTTATTTTTATTACTTTACATTTGTTAACCGGGGGTGTCTGACTGAGCCGAAAAGGCCCTTTTTCAGCAGATGCCCGGGGAGAAAAACTCCACAAAGAAAAATTACAGACACATTTAGTTATTTAGACATGATCAGTATAGACACAAATTACAAGAGACATGTTTTTACAGTGGTATGCGGCACATAAACAGTTACAGTGGAGAGAACAAACAAAAAAAATATTAATTTTAAAAATAAAGGTAATTAATAGATTTGTGATGTACAGCTGAAATTTGGAACATAGGTAGAATAAATACATAGTACACAGGTACAGTACATACATTGTAGATTAGCCAGTGTTTGTGAGTAAGACTGAAAACTATTATCAAGTGCTCTAGATTTTGTATTTATATGTTATCTGCTTTCACTAGCCTGGGGAGCAATCATGGCACTGCCAACTTTGCTTGAGATGTTGCCTGATGAGGTCTTTAAAGGAGGCTTTGGATGATGTGTTTTGAATGCTAGTAGGGACAGAGTTCCATTTTTTAGCCACCGAACTACTATATAGTGCATCTCCAAAGCTATTGTAGCTGTTGGTGACTTCTAGTAGTAGTTTGCTTGATGATCTAAGAGGCCTTTTGGCTGAGTGATGTTGTACTAGGTTTTTGAGAGCAGGACACTTATTGGGGAGGTAATAGATAGAATGACAGAGGCAGATCTTATTGTAGGTTAGGAGTTTGGGCAGTTCAAGCCAGTGGAGCTGTCTCAAAGCAGTAGAGTGATGAGTTCTATATGACCAATTTGCAGCAAAGTGGGCAATTCTGTTATAGCAGGCTTCCATTTTGCTTAGTTCAGTTTTGTTGAGATTAGTCAGAATGGGAGATGCATAGAGTAGGGTGGATAGAAGTTGGGAGCGAGCAATGGCTGATCTTGTGTTGTTCGTAAGAAATGGTTTGATACGGTAGAGTGACCCCAGTTTGGCATGTACTTTTTTAATAGTTAAGTTGAGATGACTATCAAATTTTAGGTGGGAGTCTATGGTTATTGGAGTAGCACTTGTGGAGCAGATAGTGAATTGACTGTTAGTGTTTTTGTTAGAACTGGTTATAATCATAAGCTGAGTTTTCTTTGGATCGAGGATAAGTTGGGCTTTGGTAAGGTAGTTTTCAATGTCAGAGAATGCTAGTTGAGTTGTTTGCAGGAGGGTGGGAATGTTTTGTGCAGCACAGATTAAGGTAGTGTCATCTGCATACTGAATTATAGATGCATGCTGTGTGGAGGTATGGAGGTCATTTGTGAAGACTGTGAATAGTAGTGGCCCTAAGATAGAACCCTGTGGGACTCCTATAGTTATGGGCAGCTGAGGAGAGAGAGAATTTTCCCATTTCACAGCTTGGTACCTGTCAGTTAAGTAGTTTTGGAACCAGGTAAGAGTGGAATTTGATAGATGATATTGGTTTCGTTTGTTTAGCAGGATTTGGTGTGAGACTGTGTCAAATGCTTTGGACATATCCAAAAAAAAAGAGTTGACACTTGTAGGCCTTCAATTTTGAGACGGTTTACTGTGTCTGTGAAGCAGAGGAGGGCTGTAGTGATACTATGGGCAGGTTTGAAACCATGCTGAGTAGGTGACAGGATGTTGCTGTCTAGGAGATAGTTTAGCATCTGGGTATGAATGCATTTTTCTAGGATTATGGCCGGGGAGGGGGAGTAAAGCAATGGGTCTGCAGTTATTAAGTTCAGTGGAGGTCCCGCCTTTATGTATGGGTGTAACATAGGATATTTTCCAGAGTTTGGGCACATAGTTTTCAACAATTGATCTGTTTATGAGAGTGGAGACTGGGATAGCAATAGCATCTGCTATGAGTTTCAAGAAATAGCTGGGGAGTAGGTTGGCTGCTGTTGATGAGGTTTTTAGTTTGGAGAGCATGCTTTTGATTGAAGTGGTGGAAACGGTTTTGAGGGTAAAGCTTGTATTAGTGTTATTTGTGTTGGGGGGATAGTGAGGAAGGAACTGTCCTGTGATACTAAGGATAGAATTGAGTTCACAAAGTGGGAGCTGAATTGTGTTTCGATGGAAACTTTAGTGTCAGGGGTGGTTGGTTTGGGTGTAGCCTTTTGGGTGGATTTTAGCAGCTGGTTTACATTTTTCCAAAATTTTTGCGGGTTCTGTTGGTATTTAGTTTGTAATGTTGTGTAGTAGGATTTTTTGTCCAGCCTAATGAATTTTTTTGCACGGTTGTGCAGTTCTTGATACTTAGTTAGGCTTTGTGTTTCTTTGTTTTTTGATAGTAAAGCCAGGCAGTGTCTCTGGATTTGATATCTGACATATGGATTGTTTGGTTTCTTTACTGAGCCAGGGGTTTGTAGAGGTTCTAACCTTGATTTTGTGCAATGGAGTGACAGTGTCTAGGTGTTGTAGAAATGTTTTGTTGAAATATGCTACAGCCTGGTCAAGTGGGAGGGTTTTTAGGGGGGTCCAGTCACAGTTACAGAGTAAAGTGTTGAGGACCTCAGGAGAGAATTTTTTTGTGTTTCTAGTGGATATATAGTTAGTGGTTTTGCATATGCTTGTTCTACTACGTATAAAGTATATTATGTTGTGGTCACTTAAGGTGTCTGGGAGACTGCCTGTGTGAGGGTACAATGTGGGGGTGTTAGTTAGGACCCAGTCAAGGATGGATTCCCTTTTAGATTTTTTATCACATCTAGTTGTAATTTGGACTAGCTGCTGGTAGCCATGGAGATTTATTAGATTACTTGGTGGTTCTGATATACAGGTGAACCAATCTAGGTTGAAGTCCCCCAGAATAAGGGTTTCTAGTGAGTATGTGGAAGAACATCGGGATAAGAAATCTTCAAGGCTAGCAGGTGTATTACCAGGTGGAATATAGATCACAATTGTGGTGATGACCTTTTTAGGGTGAAGTTGAAGTTGTGAGATAAATATGTCCCAATTATTAGGGGAGGGGTAGGAGTTTGGTAATTGACAGACAGTTAAGTTGGACTTGTACAGTAAGGCAGTTCCACTCCCTTTACGAAGTTGTCTGTCTTCTCTAATGATATTGTAGCCGGTAGGGAGAACTTCTGAGTTAGCTATGTTTTTATTTAGCCAGGTTTCTGTTAAAGCAACTATGTCTGGGGAGTAGTATGCTATTGTGGCCTGGAGTTCAGGTATTTTATTTTTGATACTTCTGATATTAATATTTAGCATTAAAAGATGGTTGGTTTTGCTGCTGTTATTGATTTGCCCGGGGATGAAGAAAGTGGGGCTATTATGTTCTGACATTTGTGTTGGAGCAGTTTGTGTTGGACAGGATGGATTTGGGCCTGGTGTTAGGAAAAATATGTATTAATGTGTGTATGCTTAATGCTAATTAATAATCAAAAGAATTAACACGTTTTTCATTCTATTTTACATGCACTGTGTTATATATAAATTGAGTTTTATATGAGACTGAAAAATATGCTTTTTGAAAAGTGCAGTATGCTTTCTGAAACTTGCAAGATGCCCTCTGACCTAGCAATTGCTACCACAGCAATATTCATGTTTAGGCCTTTTGTAAATGTACTTGAGAAGCAGGTGCTTATCTGCTAGGTCAGGAACGAATGAATGAACAATACTATATTCTGTAAATGTAATGATTTTAAACAATCAGCTCTGTTCGAAACATGAGAACATGTGCAGCTGTAGAGGCTTAGAGATAAAGTAGACAAAGGATTATTAGATAAATGAACTTTTAGCATTGTGCTTGAATTAGCCATAGTACCTTGAATGGTAACATAAAATGTATCTAACTGGTAGTAATCAAGGCCATGTTGTTTTCCTCAGGAAGTTTCTCACAAAAATTGTTAAATCAGCAGAAATTCATGGGAATGATGGTCAAAAAATGATGATGAAAAGGCCGGTAATCTGTTACGTCAGCTTGGTAGGCCATGTCTAGTTAGTGAATGTATAAAAATGAAAGTATTTCCTGTTTCTAGTTAGACAAACTCTGTAATCGTCTTTGTGCTGCAAGATTAAAGTGCCTTAACCTGAACCTACCATGTTTTGATCATTCTTAAAGTATATTTTTCCTTTGACAGTTTGGTCCTTTGGACCGGAAAGTACCTCTCGCTCTAGGCCTATGTCAAAATTGGGCCCGGTGGCATGCATCCATATGGAGAAGAGGCCAAATCGGCTCTTCTGTTTTGAAAGACCTCCGACTGAATTGTCGTTCGAAAGAGGCCAGCCACTGTTTCTGATCTGGGATTGGAGGATGAGTCAACGATCCAGTGGATCAACTCACGGAGGGTCAGGTAAGGAGGAATTACCTTATTTCTGTTTTAAGATCAGGGACTAGTTGCAGAACTGTTTTTGTCAGGAAGATTTGCATGTGCAGATCAGGGACAAAAAAGGTTACTGTCTTATCATAGATCAGGGAAACAGAATAGGTAGACAGTTATTCTAGATAAATTGTGAAAAGGTGTAGAACCATGGTACCACGTGATAAGAAGGGTTACGTAACAATTTACAGCTTAGCTAAGGCAACATGGGAAATCAGTGCACGAAAAGTTCCCGAGACCTGCCCCTAACTGAAGACACGAAATATATGCAATTACAGCATGCCGACAATGTTAAGTATTATACAAAATGGGTTGATAAGTATAAATTCGATGGTAATTTAGATAAACTTGCACTTATTAAACTTGTCAGGCAACTTAAAACAGATGCAAAAGGTCAATTAAAAAAGCAACGACAATTAGGAGTTCCCTAGGCACATAGGTGGCTTGAGGAAGCAAATCGCAGGGAACAAAAGATTAAAAGTTCAAAAACGATGTTCTTAGACAAAGAAGATAATAACTTGGTAATAGCAACGGCCCCTCCTTCACCCCCTCCGCTTCCCTTACCAGAATATGAAGCGAGTGGACAAGCTGATCCACCTCCGCTATACCCAGCTGTTTCTACAGCATCAAAAACGTTTGTCAGGGATCCTATCGAGACAAGGTCTCGAACATGCGACTTGAGAAGGGAGATTGAACTATATGAAATAAATAGAAAATCACGAGCTATGAGTGAGGAAGAGATATGTCCACTCATAGAAGTACCAAATCCTCAGGCAGGACAGGCAGGACAGGATCCGACTCTTTTAGTTTATAGACCGTGGATGCCAGAGGATGTCCGGAAAGCCACGGAGGGAATTCCCCATCCGAAAGTGAATTTTAGAAAATTTTTAGAAGACTTACAGGGTATGAGATTAAGTTACCATTTGAACGGAGAAGAAGTAAAGAAGTAGTTAGACAAATTGTAGGTCCGGATTGGCATATGATCAGTGGTGACTGGAATCCCCGTGATGCAGAGCTTAGACCACTCCCACATACTAACGCAGAATTAGATGGCAGAGTAAAGGGTCTGATAGACCGAATCTCTGAAAAATGGAAGCCTAGGGCTGATTGGACTTGCATTAATCAGTGCATTCAACAAGAAGGTGAAACGGTTGATAGATATTATGCTAGATTATTAGAGTGTTTTAATAACCACTGCGGAATGCAGATACCAGAAAATCAGACACATGATTCCTTTTATGAGCAGCAGCTGAACAATGCATTCTTGAAAGGTAGTATAACTCCCATTAGCAGCTTTATTACGAAGCACATGGCAGATCATCGTACGAGTAGATTACAGCCATTACTTGAATATGCAAGACATGCAGAAAGACATTTTAATAGTAAAAAGAAAAAGAAAACCCAAGTATTTTCAGCAGAAGATGGGTCAGAAGTTTTTGTAGTACAAACTGGAAGAAAGGGTAAGAAAAATACCCAGGGAAATAAACAATCTGCTAAGTGATCAGAGGATTTTGAAGAAAGAAAGAAAAGGGGTGAATGTTTTAAATGCGGGAAAAAGGGACATTTAGCAAAGGATTGCAGGCTAAATAAGAAGGTGACTACAGAAAATAAGGAGGATGAGGAATGACTATATGATAGTCAGGAATCATTGAATGAGAATGAACGGGAAAAGACAAGTGCAAATGTGATAGCAAGGGTAGAGAACATGACAGAAGGGGTAGAGGATGTACATGAATTTGTAGATGTTGAAGAAAATGAAATTTTAGACTTAGCATTATTGAGCCTAGAGCTCTACTTAGCAGACACAAAACCGGAAGTGACGCTTCTAGTAGAGGGGAGGGAAGTCAAATTTGTGTGTGACTCAGGGGCTTCACGGACCCTGATACATCCTTCCAAATTACCGGAAGATTCAGAATCACCAGATTATATACTAGTAAAAGCAGCTAATGGACAGCTGTATCGGGAGCCACTCTCCCATGTCATAGCAATAACAGACCCCGTTTCAGGAATGACCCAGAAAAGTAAAATTGTGGTTTCTGCAAAATGCCCAGTAAATCTTTTTGGTAGAGATTTAATGCAGATATTTGGCATAGCCATAGTTCCAACCATGCAGGGTATGGAGGCACAGCGACAAATGGATACTTTTGTAGTGTGACCGGAGGGTGAGACATATTATTGGTACAGTCAGGACTTGGTTACTACTGGTCCAGGGGCAGTAACCGAAGAACTGATGAACGTAGCCATCAGTAAATCCCCCTCCCTCGACATTGACAAACAACATTTGTTGCATTGTACTCTATATTACTGTAACAGACCAGGACCTGATAAAGAATACGAACAGGAATTGTTTCAAAACCATGCAAACAGGCTAGTGTTACGAAACGTGTACTGGGACACAGAATGAAACAGTGTAATAAGCTGTTCATTGCCCCAGGAATTTTTAGCAATTTATAAATCTAATCGATTGCCACATGTTAGCTTAACTAAGAATAGAAGTTTGAAATGGGCAGACTTGGGAGAAAAAGTCACAAGGTGGGAAAAGCAGACAGAATTAGAACTCTCTGAACAAGGAGTACAGAAGCAGAAATTGAATTGGATAACACAGACACACCCAGCTGTGCACTCACAGGCTAGTGAGAATAGCTGAGTATTACTCTTATTGGAAGAAGAGGAAAAAGCCTTGCGCAACATACCAGAGACTCTCTGGTCAACAGGGAAATCAGATGTAGGGCTTATTCGAACAGCAGGACCAGTTACTATTATGCCAAAATCAGCATTTACAGTATCCCTTGAGAAAGGATGCAGAGATAGGGATCAAACCTATAACAGCAGCCTTACTTAAGGAAGGAGTCTTAATAGAATCTCCCGATTCACCATGTAATACACCCTTATTTCCTGTCAGGAAAGCAAATGGGGAATGGCGTATGGTCCAAGATTTACAGGCTGTAAATAATACAGTTATACCCAGGGCACCAACAGTGCCAGATCCGCACAATTTACTGGATGATTTAAAGCCTCAGCAAAAGTATTTCTTTGTGGTAGATATTAGTAATGCATTTTTCTCAATACCGATACACCCCGACAGCCAACATTGGTTTGCATTTACATTTCAGGGGAAACGGTATACATATACAAGATTACCACAGGGATATTGTGAAAGTCCAACAATATTTGCACAAGAAATGGCAAGCAACCTGGTGGGATTTATCCCACCGAGAGGTAGTCAGATTTTACTTTATGTAGACGACATTCTGCTGGCAGCCCCCACCCAGCAAGAATGTAAAGAGGACACCATAGCATTATTACAGTTTTTAGCTACTCAAGGACACAAAGTAAATAAAAACAAACTACAACTTTGGAGAAAACAAGTTAAGTACCTAGGATATGTAATATCCAAAGAAGGTAGAATATTAGATGAAGATAGAAAAACAGCAATATTACAAGCACCTAGACCAACTACCAAGAAGGAAATTATGTCCTTCCTGGGAACTACTAACTTTTGTCGGAATTGGATACCAAATTATGCTTTGGAATCTGCTCCACTGACTAATTTGATATTCAAAAAGCCGATGGCAGCACAGAATTTATTACAATGGACATCAGAAGCAGAAGCAGCTTCTCTGTAAGCTGAAACAACTGATAGCATCATCCTTAGTTTTAGGATTACCGAACTATCATAAGCAATTTTTACAAACTGTAGACTGTAAGCAAGGTTATATGACATCAGTGTTGACACAGCAACATGGGGACAAACAACACCCCATAGCTTACTATTCATCACAATTAGACCCAGTGGCGCGATCCCTGCCGCACTGTGTTCAAGCAGTAGTTGCAGCTGCAATGGCAGTGCAGGCTTCGGCCTCAGTAGTGTTGTTCCACCCTCTCACATTGAGAATGCCTCATGCAATCGCAATTATTTTACTGCAAGAAAAAGTAGCATATCTTTCTCCTGCTAGACATCTTTCCTGTATGACTATACTGTTGATCCAACCTCATATGGCAAACCGCACTGCTGCCTGCAGGAGATTGAGCAAAAGACATTGCCTAGACAAGATCTTACAGATGTTCCCTTTGGATGATGCCGAGGTGACATACTATGTGGACGGCTCATGCAGGAGGGGTCCTACAGGACAGATTCTAGTGGGGTATGCAGTCGTTTCTGATACCGAGACTTTAGAAGCAAAATCTTTACTACACAACTTATCTCACAAGCAGCAGAATTCATTGCCTTGACAAGGGCATGTACCTTAGCTGAAAGTAAGAATGAATATTTTTACTGACAGTCAGTATGCTTTTTCTACTGTACATGTTTTTGCGCAGTAGTGGAAAAATAGAGGAATGATAACATCTACTGGTAAACCAATTAATCATGCGCAATTTATTTTAGATTTATTAGACTCTATTCAGTTACCTCAAAAAGTAGCTATTTGCAAATGTGTAGCTCATACCAAGCAACAGGATAGAATTTCAAAAGGTAATGCGCAGGCTGATACAGCTGCAAAACAGGCAGCTTCAGCCTCAGAAGCTTTTCTTTTGAGTGAGGAATTACAACCCTCTGAGATTTTAGATTTAGAAATGTTGAAAACAATGCAGGCACTTACTACAAATGTAGAAAATAGAAGTGGATAAAACGAGGAGCAATCCTTGAAAAGGGACTGTACATCTCCAAGGAAAAGAAACCAATTTTGCCATCTAATTTGTTTAGATATGCATCTTTGTTGAGACATGGGCAGAGCCATGTCTCAACAGGGGGGATGGTACAGTTAGTGAATCGAGTGTTTACAACGTATGGATTTACAAACTACACAAAAAATGTTTGTGCAGCATGCCATGTTTGTAACAAGCATCATGCACAAGGGGCATTGAAGCCTAAGCAAGGGAGTTTCCCTACACCACAGTATCCGTTCCATACTATTTGTATGGATTTCATAGAACTGAATAAATGTGAGAATAAAAAGTATTGCCTTATCATTATAGATATGTTTTCCAAATGGGTGGAAGCTTTTCCAACTAAAAATCCAGATGCAGCTACTGTTGCAAAGGTCCTTGTTAAAGAAATTATACCCAGATTTGGCATACCGGAAAAGATTTATATTGATAACGGTACACATTTAATGAACAAAACAGTCCAACAACTTAGTCGCTATTTCGGAATATCATTAAAAAATCACTGCGCTTACCACCCCCAATCTGCAGGATTAGTTGAGAGGCATAATGGGGTGTTGAAGAATAAGCTTAGGAAGTTGATGAGTGAGACACAAAAGAACTGGGTGCACTGTTTGCCTCTAGCACTGTTGAGCATGAGAACTGTTCCAAATGCAAAGGGATTAACTCCTTTTGAAACTTTGTTTGGGAGGGCATATTATACACCTCAGTGGAAACCTCTCATGTCTGCAGAGTTCACTTGCAGGGTATATGAGACGATTTTTGAATAACAAACTTTTGCAGTTAAATTCTGTTTCAGATAAAGAGCAACTGGAATCGGAAGCACCAGTAGCCCCAGGCACCTGGGTCTGGGTGAAGATTGTGAAGAAAAAGAACTGGAGTTCTCCGGAGTGGGAAGGGCCGTACCAGGTACTACTGTCAACACCCACTGCAGTCAAGATCATGGAGCGAGCTTCCTGGATTCATTTGACGCACTGTAAACTGGTTAAGAACTTTGAATTGGACAAAAACTTTGTTACTGTTGTACAACGAGAACATAATGGCCAGGTACAGAGTGAATAGAGACATTGAGCAACCTCAGAAAACTTGCATGATCATTTTGATAGCTATGCTAATCACATTGTTCTTTCTGTTGTGGCCACTCCTTTTTCCTGCCACAAAAGTTGAACTGATTAAACGTAATGAGCCAAACATAGACTGGCATCTGAACTTTAACACTTATCAGGCAATTACACGTGTGTATGCTGAGAATTTTAATGTTTCAAACTGCTGGGTGTGCACGGCCATACCAACAGCATATGGGGGTTTATTAATGGCTGCTATCCCCCTAGGGGTCAATGAGACATGGGAAAATCTGTTTTTTGACACAGTTGCTATTAAAGCACATGATAAGGTAGCACTGTATTTGCCTGTAACACAAAAAGGAATTGTATGTTTTTACAAAAATGATACCATCCAAGTGGGATGGAGCAAGTGTAATGTCACCGTACAGTATAAATGTTATACAAAAGCAAATGATTTAGGTGGATCTTGTAGTACAGATTATAACTCATTTTTAAAAATCTATGCATAAGACTATTGATCATGTACAATGTAATCCTGTACTTTTTAAACAGTTATCTGTAATAGATAGGAAAATGTTTCATGCAGGGCAGTCATTTCATAACAAAGTAACAACTAAAGTAGAGGACTGTTATTTTGTGTGTGGTAAAAAAGCATATAAATGGTTACCTGAGAATTGGTCTGGCAGTTGTTTTTTGGGATACCTGGTCCTGGCCATACGACACACTGCAGTTTTGCCTCAGGGAAATATTCGAAATACCCGAGATGTAACCAAAAAGACTGTTAAGAAACCTGAGAATCCAGTGGGACAGATTGAAGCAGGCTGGAAAGACCATCGTAATGTGGGAACCAAACTTGCGCACATGGACTTGAGTGATGCTGTCATATCATGGACAGCATATTACCTGCATATGGTGCAGTTAAATCGATTTGGGAGCTGCGGAAACTGTCTAAACTTCTCAAAGTAATGAGTAATGTGACTTTTTCTGCTCATGAACTGATAACTGATGAACTGAATGCCATGAGAACTGTAGTATTCCAAAACCGCATGGCTCTTGACTTCACCCTAGCGGCGAGGGGTGGGATGTGCACTTTAATCAAAGAAGAATGCTGTGCGTTTATTCCTGATCATCAGCATGAGATAATCTGTTACATCAACTTGGTAGGCCATGTCTAGTTAGAGAATGTATAAAAATGAAAGTATTTCCTGTTTCTAGTTAGACAAACTCTGTAATAGCACGTTTTGTCTCCTTGCTGCAACATTAAAGTGCCTTAACCTGAACCTACTGTGTTTTGATCATTTTTAAAGTATATTTTTCCTTTGACAGGTGGATATCCCCACTTATGGTGAGCCTGGAGTTAAAATGGTTATACAGATGTTGGAGTTTGGTGAGGAGTGTGAGAAAGTATTGTGTTTTTTTGGAGTAGGAATGAGAGCAAATGTGTTTAGTTCTGAATTGGTCCATTATGTAGTTCTTGAATAACTGTGGGCAGATATTATTATAATGTGTTGTGTCTGCATACGAGTGTGCATAATGCAGTGCTGTGCTACTACGTTTAGGGATATTGCTATAGTGATAACTTGTGGTGTTGTAAAGAATTATGAGAAGACAGACTAGACTTAGTTGTGTGATGGTCATGGTTATAAAATTTTAAGTTGTTTCTAGGTGGGGGGTCTGAATAGGAATTATAGGGTTGCACTATATGTAGATGGGGAAGTAGTGTGGATGATGTGAAAAATGCCTAGTGGGAATGAGAGTGATTGGGAGTATTTTGTGTGGAGCAAGTTGGTGTGGTATAATGTGATATGACTTGAGGAGCTGTGATTGGTGGAGGTGATGTGAGGGTGAGCTGTGGTTGTGGCTGTGATTACTATAAATGTAGAATTAGTGGGGGTGGGTGGGAATAGAGGGCAGGGCAGAAGAGTGGAGAGAGCCCGAGCGTTAGCGAGGGCTAATGGAGCGGGGCAGAGCCAACCAAGACAAGAGAAAAAAGTAAGTATTATTTTACAAATCTGAACACTTTTAAAACAAATTCCTGAAGTCTAATGGCTTACCGGCAAGCAGAATGTAATTTCTGAAGAGCACTTGTGTCCTGGTGGGAGACTAGAAATTTAAAGATGGCTCCATGCTCAGCAGGAGTCTAATATAGACTTTGTATTGGGGGAGGGAGATAACACAAGGGGTGTAAACAAGGTGGAATGCAAAGAAACCAGAGAGGCAATCAGTGGAAATCAGTGAAGGCCTCAGAGGGAATAAGTAATAATTCAAACTACCTGTAAAGTGAAGGAGAGGAGAGACAGTAAAGTGGATTAAGGTTGGGAGTGTGTCTTCACATTGACTTTCTGATTAGTAACCAGTTTGTGCACAGATTAGAGTAGGAAGATACATTAGCAATGAAGGGGAATGTATAGAGATACAAATAAACAGGTGGGCCTCCAAGTGATACAAACTAAGACAGAAAGCACTGAGAGAGCTGCTTGATGGTTAATTTAGTCACAGGGATGTGAATTAAATGTATACTGTCTATTGGACAGTTAGGATTACTGTACTAGCGGGGGGGACACAAGGCTACAACAGTCAGTTTTATTAACAAGCTGAGAACTACTAAAAATACTGCTAATTTAATAGCTTCACTCTCATAAAACATACAAGTAGAATGCCTGGGTGGACTTACCCTGCTCTTGAGGCTCAAAATGTATATCCTTGTTTAGTTTGCAGTACTGATTCCTTCTTATACTGTATGGGTGGAGTGGTAGCCGCAGACTGCAGATTTGCTTGAGTGTGCTCCTGCTCTTGAGGCTCAAAATGTATATCCTTGTTTAGTTTGCAGTACTGATTCCTTCTTATACTGTATGGGTGGAGTGGTAGCCGCAGACTACAGATTTGCTTGAGTGTGCTCCTGCTCTTGAGGCTCAAAATGTATATCCTTGTTTAGTTTGCAGTACTGATTCCTTCTTATACTGTATGCGTGGAGAGGTAGCCGCAGACTGCAGATTTGCTTGAGTGTGCTCCTGCTCTTGAGGCTCAAAATGTGTTTCCTTGTTTAGTTTGCAGTACTGATTCCTTCTTATACTGTATGCGTGGAGTGGTAGCCGTAGACTGCAGATTTGCTTGAGTGTGCTCCTGCTCTTGAGGCTCAAACTGTATATCCTTGTTTAGTTTGCAGTCCTGATTCCTTCTTATACTGTATGGGTGGAGTGATAGCCGCAGACTGCAGATTTGCTTGAGTGTGCTTGCCAAGCAGAATGTAATTGCTGAAGAGCATTTGTGTCCTGGTGAGAGACTAGAAATTTAAAGATGATACATATTATACATTTTTTTCCCTGGTCTTAACTCTGAGACACATATGTCATAACAATTTTTTTTAAATTGCATGTTATGGGATAATTTTGTCAAAGGGCATTAACAACTGCATCATTCATTTACACATTCCTCGTCCTCCACTAGGCATAGGGGCATAGGCTATTGTGTGCAATATTGTTAAATATAAGATCTCGATGCTATTGACACCCTTTTCTTAGTGTTTTTTTCAGACATGCCAATGTAAGTTATGTTTTAGCTGATGTTACTTTAAATAGTTATCATAATTAACATTCTGATCAAATTGTTTGTGAATATATAGAAATTCTACCAAGCTTTGTTGTGATTTGGTGAAAGCTATATCCCAAAATATCTTGGAAGGTTGCTCCCTATAATCTTAACCTATTATTCTAACTTGCTAAAGGCAGCATCACTGGAAACATTTTAACGTAGCAACTTCATGTTGGCAGAGGGTAGTTTTGATGATTTTTTTCATCATACCAGGAACTAGGTTTTCCATGGTTATAGTTGTTGTTAGCCTCAAACTTAGTTTAGTTATGTTTAAAGTAAGTTACAGAATCTTATGCTTACTAAATTAATTATTACAATGTCTAGTTATAAAGACATATCAATAAATGTTAATGATCTTAATAACCCTATTAAGAGAGGAAGTTTAATTAAATATCTAAAATCAAACAAAGCTGATATTGCTTTCCTTACAATAAACTCATTTAATTCAAAAATATCTACATAAAACATCTTTTAATGGTTATTTAATACTAGTGGAGTCACATTATCAGTCCAAGAGAAAAGGCACTATCATCTTTCAGAAAAAATCATATCCAGATAAAAATTGTATGTTAAGCTTAGTTATTTTAGAGATAAACAAAAAGTATATCACACTGGCAATCACATATTGGATATCTTATGTTGATGCTAGAATAGTCAGTAAATACCATGAATTAATTACAATTTTATCCAAATGTGAAATTATCTATGTTGGAGACTTCAACTGCATTATTTCATCAAAAGATACTTCTAAGGTAGGGAACTTCTCAAAGTCTGCTTCACCCAAGAAGTTAAACAATTTTATTTCTTCCACAAATTTGAGAGATATTGACGAAATTAAGGATTTAAAATCCCGGAAATACACTCACTATTCATATAGGTTTGGTACTCAAACAACCATTGATAAAGTACTTGTAGCAGACAGTTTATTTTCAAAAGTACAGGAGGTCTCAATAACGTCTTCCCCTTTGTCCAACCACAATACTAGTTGCTTTAAAGTGACCTTTAAGTCCAATGATTTACTCTTTTGGCAGAAAATTACAGCCTAAATCATTAAAATAGATGGTTTTAAATACTGGTTATTAAAGGAAATTAATTAATTCCTCAATCTACATGATAATAATATAGGTTCATAGATAGATAGGTTCATAGGTTCATAGATTAGTACTAAGCTAACTGCCCTTGTGAGCCATTTTAAGCTTAGCTAATTATCCCTTGTGAGACTCAAACCCTACACCTTGTGCTTGCAAGGCAAACACCTTAACCATTAGGCCACCCTCCCCACTATATGACATCTAAAGTCATCTTATGGGACATGCTAAAATTCCATTTATTTGGAAAAATTTAAAGTTGATACGAAAATAAAAGAAAGGATTGGGAAAAGACTGACTATACTTGCCAAAGAAAATCGACACATTAAAAGATCACCTAAGTGTCAAAGACATAAGCACAAACTTGCAGCTGAAGCAACTAAATTTAAAATATGATTTCACCACCAAATAAAACAAGAAGCCAGTGTATACTTTCTCAATCTTTTAATAAAATCACAAAGCTCCAATATAAGCACAACACAGCACAGATAAAAACTTCTCTAGTGCCTTGGCTATTCCAGCCTTTACAGCGTATACTTTTTCTCTCATACTCTCCACTCTTAAATACTAGTATTACAAACACTCAATTACATATGTAAAACACACAAATTAGTTAAAGGAAACACTTCAAATGACACTCCCTATTCAACCCCCTTGGGATCAGTGTATCAAATTTTAGAATAAAAATAGATTCCTACGTATTCTAGTTTTAATTATTTCATTACTAATTCTTGTTAAAGTTATATAAAAAAATTACCATATCCAAAAAAATACCTTTGTTCCCTTTTGAATTCCACCAAATTTCATTTCAAAGTCTCAAAAAATCAAAGCTCCAGGGTTAGACAGACTAATACCAGAGTTATACAAAATACTTCCTGACAGCACTTTAAAGATATTAACACAGGCATTTGAGGAATTCAGAAACAATGAAAATAACTTTCCTTCATGGAAATACGCCATGATATCTCCTATTTTAAAACAAGCCAAAGACTCCAAATTAGCCTCTTCATATCATCCCATCTCCCTTTTGAATGCTGACTATAAAATCTTCACCTCAATCCTCGCAAAGAGATTGAATCAATTGATACCAAATTTAATACATGATGACTAAACAGGTTTCGTTTTAAATAGCAAGGTGCAAGATAATGTTATCAAGCTTTTTTCTCTAATAGAGCTTGCAAATAAAAAGAAAAATGAACTTTCAATCATTAGTCTAGACTTAGACAAAGCATTTGATTCTATAAGTTGGCCATATTTATTCAAAGTACTTAAAGAGTATAATTTCTCCCCCGATTTTATTGAATTAATAAATAGATTATATGAAAATTTCATATCATATATTAAAATCGGTGCATTTCTTTCTGGTCCTTTAAAAATATTAAAAGGTACAACACAATGTTGTCCATTATCACCTTTATTATTTGCCCTGTCAATAGAACCTTTTGCAAATTACTTAAGAGTTAATCTCAATATAAATGGGTTTTCTATCAATATAAATCATTGCTCCAAAATCCAACTGTTTGCGTACAATATTTTATTAACAATCAGGGATTGTGACTTCTGTATTGATTATATTGTACCCTCACTGCAGGCTTTTGAAAAAATCTCAGGCTTAAAATTTAACCTTAATAAAACTGAAACACTATTAATAAATACAAAAATAAGTACAGTTTTGAAAACTCACAATGAATTCAATTGGGCAAATGATAAACACAAATAGATAGGTTTGATTATAAACTCTAATTGGAATACATCCATAAAAATAAACTACAGATATTTAGCTGATACTGTCAAAAACATTTGCAAAATTGGAATAAAATGCTTTCACAATAGAAGAAATGCTATTTTGATAACGATGCTTATTCTATCAAAAATATTATTTTTTTCTGCAATCCCAAGTAGCCTCTCCTTCAAAAAGAAAAGCTAATTAAACAAATAAATTCCTTGTTGATAACATTTTTATGGAATCCTCAAAAACTGAGAACAGGCAACACGTGGCACTACAAAGGTTGAGTTGAAGGAGGAATAGTTTTTCCAAATACTGAATTTTATGCAGAATCAGTTACCCTTAATGTAATGTGCCAATGGTTAAACACTAATTATGTCTCTAATTGGAAAAAACATACATAAGGCCATCCTAGTTTCCAGTAATTTTACTGTTATGGATTATGATCTGCTCTCAGAAAATAACAAAATATTTCTAGTCGTTAAAGAGTTCTTCTACAATATTAGCAAAAATACAAATTTTACTCCTTTCATCAATTATATTTTGAATAACTTTAAGAAAATAATGAATGGTAATTACATCTTAAAAAATCTATTATCTGTAATATTTCCCATTGCTTGTACAAAAAAAGTCTCGACTCTTTCAAGTTGTATAAAATAAAAGAATTGGAAGATAATGGGCTGGAATTCTGTCATTGATTTTTAAACAATAATAATATATATGAATTGAATTTTGTTATAGTTAGATATAATACAAATCATAATAACTGGCTAAATATACAACTATTTAAAGAATATACTTCCAATGAGTAAAAATTATTTCAAAATTCAAATACAAGTTTATTACCTAAAACACTAATCATCTTTTGTGAGTTAAACACAATGAATAATAACAATAGTATATCTTTGCCAAAGAGTCATAAAATACAAAGAGCTGACTTCCAAATTCCAGATGAAACCTTATGGAATTATCCAGCAAAAGGTAATAAAATATTTTTTTCTGAGAGTGAGAAAGTTCTAATATATAAATCAATCAATAATACTACATCATCTCTGTCTTTGAAAATCTTGACATAGAAGTTTATACATAGGAGCTTTATTACACCTCATAAAGTTGCACTGATAGCAAAAAATTAGATTTCTGAATGCTGGAGATGTGATGAAATATTAGATGCAGGTTGGGTACTTATGTTCCTGAATTGTAAGATGATAATTCCATTCTGGTCTGACTTCAGAGATTTCTCTAAAGCATTGTGGTCAGACAAATACAAACTATCAGATTCTTTGTTGTTATTTAATGCACCAATACCAGTTTGCATTCCAAGAACTCAAGTGCACCTTATCTGGTCTCTTCTTGCAATTACAAGGAAAACCATCACTTTAAATTGGAAATGTAAAAAAGTTTTCTTGTTTAAAGATTTCTTTCATTAGCTAAGATTGTTTGTAATAGGGAATTACAAACTACTGTCTCAAGAACTTCAAATGTTACTCATAAACAATTATCATTGTTAAAAGTTGGAAAACTTCTAGATAAAATGTAATGACAACTATGAAATTGCATATGTTATGGACCTTGTATATAGTTTTTGTTTTTACATGTTTTGATGTTCAATGTTTTGTTGTTAAAGTGTATTTTCAAGAAAAATTCAAGAAAAAAATGCATTAACAAAATACAGGTCTTACAAACTGCAAAAAAAAAAAAAAGAAATAAATCCATTTTAGAGAAATGTCTATGAAAACCCTGATGAACATGGAAAGATGCTAAATGAACAGACAAAGTAAAAGAAAAAATAAATTCAAATGTACATGATATGAAATTTGATGAAGTAACAGCCAAAGAGCTTGAAACAAAGTTAAGAATTGCTACTAATTGAAAAAACCCAGGCCCAGATGCAGTACCTAACTTCTGGCTAAAACTATTAACATCTTTACATGAAGATTAATCCATGAGAAAGAACTATTTATATGTGCAGCCTGAACAGACATCAGCCTGATTAGCAACATGAAAAACAATGCTCCTTCTTAAGATCAAACCTGCAAGCTATCCTAAAAAACTATAACCAATAACCCGTCTTCTAAGGATGTATAAACTACAATGGAATTGATGCAGACAGAGTTTATAGTCATTTAGAAGAAAACTCAATCATGGCACTAGAAAAAAAGGAAATAAAAGAAAGTTATATGGAACAAAGAATCATTTGTTATTAAATAAAGTCATAATGGAGAACTGTAAAAAGGGGAAGAATCTAAGTATGTCATGGATAGACTACAAAAAAGCATTTGACAGTATCTCACATTCATGGATAAAAGAGTGCTTAAAATATATAAGATACACCCTACACTGATCGATTACATTGCAGCAACCATTAAACAGTGGCAAAACACTTTGCAATTAAGCCACGATAAAGGACAAGTTATTATTCCAGGGATAAATATGCAAAGGGATGTATTCCAGTGTGACTCTCAGTCACAACTCCTCTTTTGTCTTGCCCCTCACCCATTAAGCTGTCTAAATTACAGATTAGGTCATCGCTATAATTTGACTGTCAGAAAACAACAAAGTGTAAATACTTCTCATGTTCATTTTGTAGATGATTTAAAACTGTATAGTTCATCGGATGAGGCACTGAAAGCACAATTGCAAGTGGACAAACCTTTTTCAGATGATATAAGAATGTGATTTGATCTTGATAAATTTGCAAAAGCAACCTTTAAATCAGGAAAGCTGCAGCACCAAGAAAATATCAGTTGGGGACTGGAATATGATATAAAAGGACTTGAGCAAGAGGGAGCGTTTACATATTTGGGGAACTGATGAAGGATTAACAACACATGAACAAATGAGAATAAAAATTAGTAAGGTATATTTTATAAGACTTAAATTAATACTGAATATAGTGTTGACCTCTAGGAACAAAGTCCAAACTATAAACCAATTTGCTTTTCGTGTCCTAACATATAGTTTTGGAGTGACTGACTGGCCTCAAAAGGTGTTGGATCAGTTGGACAGGAAAACAAGAAGGATGTTCATGCTCATCAAATTATTTATAAAAATCAGTGTATACCAAGACTATATATTCCCCATTCTGAAGGAGGAATGGGCCTCCTCAAAATTGATTACATGTATAGTTCTGTAGTCCTGAGACTGCATACATATCTGCTTACCTCACAAGAACCAAATGTTGTGAAAGTTTTGAGACAAGAGGAAAATAAGTCAAAGATGACTTCTCTGCTTACTTTAGCAGAAGCAAGCAGGTATGGAAATCAAACCAGAAATAGATAGAAATCAGGCAGTAACTGAATGTGCCAAAAACAAAAGAAAGAATATAAGGTGAAGGATCAGATGAGAAGGCAAGAAAGGTGGAAAATGCATAAATATAGTTGCAAGTATAGATAACTCTTGGAACAACCTCATGTTGATCAGGATCAGATGCAGGAATGGTTAAGGAGAGGTGAATTTAAACTTAAAAATAAATGGTTAATATTGGTGGCCCAAGACTGTGGACTACATACAAGTTGGTTTACAATGTCCATTGAATATGTGGGAGAAACAGACAAATGTAGGTTTTGTAAAACAGAATTGGAAACAGCTGCACATCTTGTTGCATGTTGTGATATACTAATTGCAAAAAGACTGCATACAGAAAGGCATAATAATGTGGCAACGCTGTTGCATTGAGGATTGTGCAAACATTATAATACTGAAGTAGCCGCAAAACACTGGAAACATGAGACACAAAGTATTATAAAAAGGGTGAAGTTTATATCACATGAGATCACCCATTGCCAACAGTTCAAAGAACAGATGTGAGAAAAACAGATATAGTAGTCCATGAAAAGAAGACAAAAGTAGCATTGATCATTGAAATTGTTACACCCAGTGACTACAGTGTCTTATGTACAGAGAGACAGAAAGTCATAAAATACCAGGATGTGCAGGAGGACATAAGGGCAATGTGGAAGAAGAATTTCCAGACCGTTCTAATACTAGTAGGAGCAATGGGTTGCATAAAAAAAAGAGTTTACATTCATACTTAGATATGTTACCTACACATGTAACTTCATATGAATTGCAGAAGGAGTCATTACTGGGCACATAGCAGGTGCTGAGAAGATCACTTCTGGCTAACATCAAAGATTGAAACAATACTAATTTCATGAACTTTAATCATAATTTGACTTAGGAATGGAACCTGTTCCTGTCATGATATTAGAAACCCAAAAGACTTGGAGAAATTAAAAAGTGATATTTTAAAAATATTTAATGTATCAAAAAACTGCAGTCAAGAATTTATTATTTTCAGAGGTACATATAACATTTCAGCATTAAAATAATGTTTAGGATGACTGTATAAAAACCTTCATTGTTAGATAGGTTGGTACATAATATGTATTGCCGATTCCCTCTACATTTAAGTGAATTAAAATATCACTACTTAGTATTAGTACAGTGTGACCCCAAGCCAGATTACTTCATACATCATTTTACAGAAATGATATGCATTTCCTAAGATTACAAGCAAAAAATTACATTTTTGTGAAACAGATTTACATCTAAATATTTTACTAAGATTTCTTCCAAATGTTCTTAAGGTGGAATGTCAGTTCTAGTTATTAGTTTAGTGATGTGAGAAAAGTTAATAAACAGAGACATCTATCCAAAAATAAGTGATGACAGAGTTAGTGTATTGCTAAGAAAAATATATAGATATCACTCATATGATTTAGCTAAAGATCAAGCTTTGTTACATGTAAATTTAAACATTAAAAATTGTAAATATGCTTTTCTACTATCATTAAAAGAGTGGGGGATAAAAACTAGTAATGACTTACAGAAGTGAATATAATACATTAGACAAAGTTAGGTGTAACATAAATTACAATTTTATGGTTCTGTATCTAAAGAGATGATTACAAAGAAAATATAAAATACTTTTAGTAGCCATAATTTTATTTTACAGTGATGTTGACTTACAGCTTGACTAATTTGTTAGAACAGATTTAGTGACTTTCTTCTCTTCATGAAACATCATTACACTGTGCTGCACAGTTTCTCAACTTGAAGATATGTATCCCCATGAAGGACTCGCTCTCCGGTCATATGGAATGCTAATGAGGCTTTCTGGGTGAAGTGGCATATGCTAATTAAGCATGTGATCCCTCACAAAAACTGCCTCAGTAAGCCATCTACACAGCAGAATGATTCATTAAAGTGCTTGGATATGTAGAACAGCACAGCCATCCCACCACATTATGCTAGCAAACATGGCCAAGAGATTGTTTTCAGCTGCAAACAAGAACATGGTTTGGATGAACCTCTAGATGCCACAGCTTACTGTAAAAGTGTCATAACAGCATCAGCAACACAACAGGGATCAGGGGGTGAGGGAAAGCAGCATACACAAGATAGAATAATATGTAAATATGCTGTATTGGCACTATCATTACTACAGGGACCAGGGGTGGCGGGAATGCACATTCTACAGTGCCATATTGGCACAAACATTACTTTGGGGATGTGGCAATACACTTGACACCAAGGAAGAGTGTGCAAAGACAGGGATGGGAGGAATGCCGGACATACTCTCAACTGCCATAATGGCATCAACAACAGTAGAGGGATCTGGGAATCAATGGAAGCAGTGGACTAGCAGGGGATACATTGCCATGATAGCACCTATCTTACTATGGGGATCAGAGGCAGTAACACCACTAGTATGGGGATTGTGGTTCATTGGTTCATTGATAGGTTCATTGATCAGTATTATGAACCAGTATGGGGATTGCGGTGTGGGGAAAACAACACCACCAGGGTTGTTTTTTTTTAAAGTGCCATAATGGCTCATACATTATAATGTAGTCTAAGGGTGAGGGGGTACACTAGACAACATGGGCTGACTAGGTGATACAGAAGACAACTAGGGTTGACTCCTGTGAAATGCCAGAATGACACTAAAGTATTATGGGGTGGGGGGACCATTGGAAGATAGGCATGGGTTGCAGGGACTGGGACTGTAGAGAGAGTGAGTGTGTGTGTGTGTGTGTGTGTGTGTGTGTGTGTGTGTGTGTGTGTGTGTGTGTGTGTGTGTGTGTGTGCCTTCCATTTTCACACAAATTGATCTTAAAACTGTTATCTGTTTCTGTTTCTTACAAAAAGCAAGAGTTTCATATTAAAATAGTATTTACAAATTTCAAATGCCTGATGTCAGGTACCAAATTACATTTATTTCTTATACTGTGATGTACTTGGCAAATGTTCTAATTTATCCCATCAGGTAATGTGACAGAAGCACTTTAATGAATCATGGATGGTTTCCAAGCACTTTAATGAATCATTCTGCTGTGTAGATGGCTTACTGAGGCAGTTTTTGTGCGCTACTAAAAGTATTTTATATTTTCTTTGTGTGTGTGTGTGTCAGAGACAGAGTGACTGGAGGGAGGATCCCACTGTTACCTGAGCAGCAGCCTGCTGTTGCTATGATCTTCATATCGCATATCACAATGGAAGTGTCATTAATAAAATCCTAGGAAAGTTTTAATGATTGTAGTAAGTTTACTATAAAATACAGCAAAAAGACTTTATTAAAATTCTACCAAAATAAAACACATCTTTTTCAAAACTCACTATGATACATTTCTAACAACATTACCAGATGGTTTCCACAGCATACGCTATATGTGTGCATGGTCAAAAACAGATTGTACAGAATCACATTGCATCTCCCAGTACTCAGCCATTGGATTTTAGGGTTAAGTGGAAGGTTTATTGTGATACACTTATCAGGACAGGTTATATAATTATTTCACAACAAGTAGTGAAATTTATTTAATACTATGCAAGTAAGGACAAATCATGCTTCATTTGTTATAGAATAATGATAATGTTGCATAGCGGTCATTAATCATGAGACAAACAAATGAAAGAACACTGACATAAAATTACAAGCTAAAGGAATAATTGTGATGGAAAATAATTTTTACATTGTTTTTATGGGATTAACTAAAAAGGAAAATACAAGTGCAAATGGGTCTGTAAAACTCATAAAAGTATGAGTAAAGTATAATTATATAGTATATTGGTTTAGCATCAAAACAAAAGTTATACAGTTATACAAATAATTTCAAGATTATGAAAACTTTGATTTGCTGTCATATATAAGCAAACAAACCAAGACAGAAGCAAAGGTTACATACAGAATGCACATTACCTGATGGGATAAATTAGAACATTTGCCAAGTACATCACAGTATAAGAAATAAATGTAATTTGGTACCTGACATCAGGCATTTGAAATTTGTAAATACTATTTTAATATGAAACTCTTGCTTTTTGTAAGAAACAGCAACAGATAACAGTTTTAAGATCAATTTGTGTGAAAATGGAAGGCAAAACATTGAAATAACACTTACCTATTACTTAAATTTACACATTTGTTTGAATATATTGCAATTTTAATGGGATAATTGTTAGGAAAGCTTAAATGTCTTATTGTTTTCATACGAGATGTAGCATTCATCTGTCTTCTTGAAATGGATAACAAGTCAGACTGCCACAGAACGAAATGTGATCAAAACATCTTTGAGTAAATTTGATACTTAAAGAACATTACAATAATGTTGTTTTCTGTGCTGTTGCCTGTGCTGACATGAACCAGAAGGATGAAAAATATGACATACAACATCTTATTACATTTTGGAATGCGTTATAACATCATTATTTCATTTTACCTGGTAACAAGAAATGAACATGGACTTTCTAGTGATACTATGGTCTACCATAGCTAGTCATCTCTGATTTTGTCTTATGATGTAAATATGATGTAAATATTTAAGCAATAATCAATGATGTGGTGTGGTATATTGAAGATTTACCCACGGCTGGTGTGGGTTAATCACGAGGGCAAAGCCTGAGTGATTAAATAAAGCCAATTGTGGGTAAATTTCAATGTACCACAACCACAGAGTCAGTTATTGCTATTATACAATGACATTATTTAAGAAAAAAAATACTTACTTTTCTTAAATAATGTCTTTGTATAATGGTGCATTACTTTTCTACCGCCAGTGTTGGTATACAGCTTCCTTGTGTTGATGTACTGCGCATGCTTATAGGACTTGTGTTCCTACGCATAACCAGTGCATCAATGCTTTGAAATAGAAGCAATGGAGAAAAGAAAGTCTCCGTTGCTCCATTTTTCCTTTTTTTAAAAATTTTTTTGTATTTATTAAAAAAAAAAAAAAAAGATTTTGGACACTTTGTACCAACGGAAAAAAGTCTGGGTGACCTGACCTTTTTCCATTGGTATATTGTGGGATTTACAATGGGCATGCTGGCCAATCAGCATGTGCATTTTGGAATATTAATGGGGGGGGGCTTATTGTATAATTGTAAATACATCGCAGAGTTGGCTGAGCTTACGATGATACTGTAAAAATGCATTGCATTTTTGTTTTGAACTTTAGAGTGTGCCACCTTGTTTTCTATAACAGCTATGTAGTTTATTTTTTTATTTGCAGTTTGTTTGCCAAGATGGTCTATAAGGCAACAAGGAGCCCATTTTCAATGGAGTCCTGTGGAGAAAAGCTCCAAAAAAATACAAATTTTACAAATTTCAAAATTACAGACTTACACAAATTACAATATGAGAGTTAGAAAAATGAAAGATAATAACAGTTGCAGTAAATTGACATTTGAGGGAGCAAATTATTACAATGTATGAAAAAATTGTTTACAAACAAATTAAGATTCTTGCAAGATATGCTAATTCTTAGTGTTTATTATTAGTAATTATAAGGTTAAAGGAGGCTATTAGAAAATGTATTGGCAACAGAGAAAACTATAGTTAGGGAAGTGATGCAGGATGAGATCAAGAGCATTGCCATTGTGAGATTAGGTGAGAGAGAAGTAAAGTTTTGAAGATAGAGAGTGGTACAGATAAGAGGTGGGAGAAAATTCCAGGGACGTGCTAGACAGAAGGCTAGAAGATGTTTGCCTGGAGGGCGGGCAGGTTTATGTAGTTCTATTAGATTTTGGAAGTTGGATCATAGACATCTGTAATGTAGATGCATTTGGAAGGTACAGGAAAGGGAGAGGCAAAGAGAGGAACTGAAAATAAGTTTGTGTGCTTGGATATGTTGAATATAGGTAAGATAATTGGGCAGCTCAAGCCAGTTCAGTTGGTGCAGGGAAATGCAGTGATGGGCATCGGATCTGTGGCCTGTTGCAAACTTTGAAATTTTATAGTAACAGGAGGAGAGTTTTGACTTGAGGGAGGATTGCAGATTAGTAAGGATAGAGGCACCATATGGGGGGGGATAAGGTAGGTGATAGCAAGAACGAGTCTGGTGGAGGGAGAGAACAATGGTTATGGTGGTAAAGCATGCCAAGTTTCTTATGGTTTTTTTTGATATTTACTTGTAGATGCTATCAAATTTTAGCTGATCATCAGTGAGGAATCCTAATAGTTTAGCAGTGGAGACTATTTCAAGAGGTGTGTTATTTTTGCCAGTGATAGAGAATGAGTTTTTATCTAAGGTGGTGGTTTTAGAAGGTGGAAATATCATTAGTTTAGTTAAAAGTTCAACATGGACAAAATTTATGCAGAATAAATTGACAATATAGCTGAATGTTTTTTGAGTGTCATTCTCACTGATGTCACAAAAATATCTAACAGCTTCACATTATAGATTTTAATAACTTTTCTGAACCAAATCCTTTGTTTTTCATTTGTTGGTCTTATAGGTTTGGTATGCAGTCAATGATTGTTGGGGTATATATATCTCAAACAATTTGGTTTATAAAATAGAAAAGTTGAAAGTGATAACGTTCGTTATCAGATCACAATGCAATTGCTTACTATAGTAATGATAAATCCAAGAAGGGTGACTTCTTTTAATAGACTGACAGCTTATATAGAGTGGTAACCTTCAGTAACAGTGCTGAAATTTCACAAATGTGTTCACCCTGAGGAAATGAAAGTGTGAGTCTCTACATCTGTGGTTTGTATGTGAGTATGTGTGTATCTGTGGTGTGTGTGTGTGTGTGTGTGTGTGTGTGTGTGTGTGTGTGTGTGTGTGTGTGTGTGTGTGTGTAGGAAAAGCGACCTGTCTGTCTGAACCTGTGTATGTCTGGAGTGTGTCTGAGTATTATATTTGTGTGTGTGTGTGTGTGTGTGTGTGTGTGTGTGTGTGTGTGTGTGTGTGTGTGTGTGTGTGTGTGTGTGTGTGTGTTGGTGTGTGTGTGTGTGTCTTGGTTCACTGAACACCACTGTATCCTAATCTAGTTCAGCATTATAACAATCACACAGGACAGCTGAAAAGACACAAAAACACTCCTACAATAGGGTTAGGCCAGGGTCAGTGGGAGGATGACTCTCCTATTGTAGAAGGATTTAATAGTCCACAAGAGCCACCAAAACTGACAGGCCAAAAAAGAGCCATAAAGATGATAGAGTGGACTACTGAGGATAAGGAAGAAAATATTGTCAGTATTATGAAAGATGTCCAGAATTTCCAGATAGAAGATACTCTTAAGAGAGAAATTATAGGAAAGAAAAAAATGTGCACAAGAGCAACTGTCAAAGGCTTGAATGCAAACTTGTGTTCATTAATAAATAATACAACAGATCCATGAAAACCCTTACATAGACAAATAAACTTTGGGCCACTTGGAAAAAAAGCAAGAAAGGAAGTTCAAAATACAGAGAACAAAACTTGGACATTTTTAAAAGTTATAAAAATGAAACATGAACATGGTAAAGAAAAAATAGATCTGATATAGTGCAATATTTATGCAAAGCAGAAAGCCAAACTAATCAATACAAAAAGAAAACTCCAAAGAAATTTGAGGAGAAATACAGGCAAAGGCATCTGGATATGGAAATGCTCACAATACAAAAAAATAAGATCAGAAAGGGTGAGTGTAGAAGCTGAAGTTATGGAATAACTGTAAAGTGAAGCATTTAGTGTAGAAAAGCCTAACATAGGTTATGTCACAGCATGATGGAACAATGAGCCCCCGTATTAAGAAAAAACAGGTGGAGTGGGAGACATCTGAAGAAGAAATATGAACATAGGAAAGAAAAAGACATTCATTATGGTGCAACATTTATGGAAAGGAGAAAGCTAGTTTGATCAACAGAAAAAAGTAGCACCAAAGATGTTTGAAGAGGAATACAGGCAAAGGTATCCAGATAAATTTCGCAATACAAAAAAATAAGAAAACAAAAGGGGAAGTAGAAAAAAGGATTAGTGATGGAAAAGCTAAAGAAATAGAAACTGAAGTTGTGGATTACCTGCAAAGTGAATGATTTAGTGTAGAAAATAGAACTCGGGTAAAGTCACAGCATGATGGAGCAATGAGTCATCAAATTAAGAATAAAATGTGGAACTGGAAGCATCTGATCACTTGCCACATGAAGATGCGCTGGACCCTTTAGTTGGAAACCAGTACAAAAGTTCAGTTGGAATTGCACAGCTAGGGAAGGTAAAGGAAACAGTGACAACTCTGACGCAGTCAATGTCGTGGAGTGATAGGCCAGTGAGTATTCACATGAAAGAGCAATGGACGATGCTGGATGCAGCTAAAGAGAACATGTCACAGGAAGATGTTATGGAATTTTCTGTAGAATGCCCACAGGAAACAGAGAGAAAAGAATGTGCCTCAGTTTAGAAGAAAATGACATGCGGAAAGAGTTGCTTGATTTAATAGAGATGGATAGACATATACCCGGCAGCTCAGTGGCACATCAATAGCATTGTCAACTCATAGCAAAAGGTTCTCTGGTTTGATTCTTGACTGAGTTGCCTTCTTTATGGAGTCTGCATGTCCTCTCTGTTTTTGTGTGGGTATCCTCTGGATGCTCCGGTTTCCTTCCACATTCCAAAAGCTTGTAGTAGATAGACTAGGCACTCTAAATTTGCCTATATGTGTGAACGTGCATAGGTTCATAGGTTCATAGGTAGGTACTAGGCTATTAGCCCAAGGGCCTACATAAACCTAACCAACAAAGTTCCATGGCTTACGCCACCCAAGAAAGTTACTTTCCTGTGCCACTGTTGAGCAGAGACACAGAAGTGATCCCCGGGGTGTATTTTCTATTTCCCATCAACTCATCAAGATTTTTCTTGAAGAGTGCTAATGAAGAGCTTTGCTTGACATAGATGGGTAGCTTGTTCCAGAGTAAAGGAAGTCACTGGGACAGGAATCTATCCCTCCAGCGTGTCATGTTTATTATGGTGACAAGGTTTAGGTCCCTAGAGTGTGTAACTCGGAGGGATTGGGATTTCTTTAGGTGTAGCATGTCCAACAGCTCTGGGTTTGACATAGCTTTATATATTAGGCAGAGATCACCTCAGAGTAGGCGATATGCTAAGGAGTAAAGTTGGAGTTTTTTGAGGTGGTCAATGTAGGGCATTTGATTGAGGCCAGTAATCTTCTTTGTGAGGTACTTCTGTGGCCTTTCCAGCTGCTGCAGATGTCTTGTGAGGTACATTCCAAAAGGGGCATTGTACTCTATAATGGGTCTAATGAGTGTCGAGTAGAGGGGAACAATGACCTCTTTTTTCCTGGATAAGAGCCCTTTTATGATGAGGTATGCCATGTAGAAGGACTTCCTGACTACTGTGGTGATGTGACTATCAAAGGAGAGACTACTGTCCACCTGGGTCCCAAGGTCTATTATCACGCATTCGGTGTTAAGTAGATTGCTGCCTATGTGATCGTTCATGGGTACAGAGTTTTTACCAAAGGGGAAGGCACTGCACTTTTTGGCATTGAGCTTGAGGCCATGGCTCTGACACCAGGCATCTGTCTCAGTGAGGCCCTTCTGTAGGATGTCCACATCCTTTGGGGATGTGACTATGGCTCCTAGTTTGCAGTCATCTGTGAACTTCATTAGACAGAGGCCTTCTGTGTTAGCCTGTACTTCAGAGAAGTAGATACCAAACAGGAGAGGTCTCAGGACGGAACCCTGTGGTACTCCACTTGTCACTGGTTTGAGGTCAGATTTGGAGTTTACGGCTTTTACAGTGTGGGTTCTGTCAGTGAGCCAGTTGGCAACCCATCTTGTGACGTAGGGATCTGCCTTTCACAAACCCAAACTGGGTGGGATCCAGAGTTTGGAGGTTACCAATGTCTTTGTTTATGAGTTCCATGATGATACGTTCCATGGCTTTGCAGACCAGGCTCATCAGGCTAATAGGTCAATGGTTCCCGGGATCAGTGGTGGCTCCCCCTTTGTGGATTGGGATAACTGTTGCTGTGCGCCATTCAGTGGGCACAAAGCCTGATGCAAGGCTATTATTGAACATGGTGCTTAAGTGGGAAGCCAGTTTGTTTTGAAGTACATGTAAAATGCAGCCTGGGATGTTGTCCGTTCCCATGGATGCTGTGTTTTTGGCTTTAGAGAGTGCAGCTTTTACCTGCGTAGTTGTGATTACAGGGACTCTGCATTCTTCCTGTATAGATATGGGCCCTTTAGGGGGTGAGAGGGAGGTAAAGTTAGCACTGAACCTATCTGCCAGGATGTTGGCAATATCAGTTGGTTCTGTAATTTTCGTGCCTTTGTGCTGTAACTCAGAGGAGATCTGGGTGTTGCCATCTAGATTCTTGACATAGCTATAGAATGCTTTGTGGTTGTCCTTGGATTTAGTGGCAATTTTGTTTTCATAGCTAGCTTTGGAGGATCTTATAAGGGATCTCAGCTTCTTACTGAGGCTGACCAGGGAGCTCCTCCACTCATGGGATTTTACTCTCTTTTGCTACAGTTTCTTCCTTCTGTTGTACACTTTGTTTATGGCAGGGGACCACCAGATTGGCTTCCTTTTTTTGGAGGATAGTGTCTTGGTTCTGTTTGGGATAGCACGATCCATGCACTTGTGTAAGTGCTTATACAGTGCATTTGTGTAGGATTCAGCAGTTGTAACTGTATTGTCCATCTGCATGGGTGTCATGAAGTTCACCACTTCTGTCTTAAGAAGCATGAAGTTGGTTTTGGAGAAATTTTTTACTGTGATTTCCTTAATGGGGGTGGGGGCGGGATGTGGATATCAAGGGTGATAAGCTTATGGTTGGATCGGACCAATGAGGAGTTGACTTCAGGTGTGGAACACCGGTCACTCATGTTGTTAATGACTAGGTCTAGGATATTGTTGCCCCTGGTGGTGGTGTGGATAAGTTGATCCAGGGCACTGGAGTATATGAATTCCAGAAAGTGTTGAGCTAAGGAGTTGGTACATGAGTTGTTTTCCCAGTTAATGGTGGGGTAGTTGAAGTCGCCCATTATTAGGGTGTTTGGTTGAACCCTAATATAATAATAATACAAGTGTCTGGTATGAAAGAACAAGTGTCTGGTATGAAAGAACTACTGCAGCAGAGCTAGCCACACAGTGATGTAAACCTTGGTTCTAGATGATTGTCACTGTTGAAGTGGCACTCTGATCCCTTGTGGAAAAATGGGAAATAGGGGTTGTAGATGAACAGACATATTACAATCAATGAAAGAAATAGATTATGGAAAGAAAATAAGACCCACAATGTTAGTAGTCTGATAAAACAGATGAAGACAGTAATCAAGACTATTAACAGAAATTTCTATGATATAACAGAATAGGATATATTACTGTGCAGCTAAATTAATAACTAATAAAATTTTACCAGCAGAATGCAGAGCATTAAGGGGACGGAAGGGAAGAAATAAAATGTCATCATGGAAGCATCAGCCAGAGAAAACTATAAAGCAATAAAGACAAAATGTGTGGCTGTTAGAAGATTACAGAAGAAGGGATGGATCAACAAAAATACTTAGAAAAATAGAAGTGATAAAAGCAACGTGCAGTATCAGAACAGACCAGGATCTATCACACACTATTGCAAACTAAAGATATCAGCACAGGTAGAAAAACTTAGAAGATATGCAAATAAATACAGAAGAAAAGTACAAAATAATTAATTCATCAATGACCCAAAACACTTTTTATAGATAACTGGGTAACGACAAAAGGAATAGGACCGCCACCACCAAAAAAATAAAATAAAAAAAAAAAAAAGAAGAAGAAATAGACAGATATTAGAGAAATATTTATGAAAACCCTGTGGAACATAACATATATGTTGAATGGATAGAAGAAGTAAAGAAAAAAACTGTAAGAAGTTCAAATGTTCAGGGTATGAAATGGGATGAAGTAAGTGCCAGAGAATTTGAAACAAAATAAAAAAAGCTTGAAAAAGGAAAATCCCAGGCCCAGATACAGTACCTAACATCTTGCTAAAAGAGTTAACCTCTTAGTCTTGATGAGAACTGCTTCGAAGGCAATCCCAAACAGACACCACCTGCTTAACAACAGGAAAAATGCTTCTCCTCCTTAAAGAGTGAACCTGTAAACCATCCTAAAAACTATACACAAATAACTTGCCATATGATGATGTACAAACTATATTCTGGACATGTTGCCAACAAAGCTGATAGTCATTTAGAAGGAAACTCAATTACAGCAATAGAACAAAAAGATAACAAAGGAAAATTATATGGAGAAAGTATCATTTGTTGATAAATAAAGTCATAATGGGGACTTGTAAAGGAGTGCTTACACATGAATAAGATACACCCCATATTGATCAATTACATTACAGTGACTATGAAACAGTGGCAGATCACTTTGCAATTAAGTCTTGACAAAAGGGCAAATTATTATCCCAGGGATAAAAATTCAAAAGGGGGATATTCCAAGGTGATTCTTTGTCCCCGGTGTTATATTGTCCTGTCCTTAACCCATTGAAGTGTTTACTTAGATTAAGTTTTGGTTATAATTTGCTCCCAGAAAACAAATATGCCTGGAAGCAGCATTTAAAGCAGGAAATTTGCAGTACAAAGAATAAAACATCAGTCTAAGACAGGAATGTAATATAAAGGAACTGCAAAAAGAAGTATACATATTTGGGAAACTAATGAAAGATTTGCAAAAAAATATGAACAAATGTGAATAAAACTCAGTAAGGAACACTAGAAGACTAAAATTAATATACTGCTCAGACAAGCTCCACGTGGGTTTACAGAGTGGTCCTAGCAGCAAGGAACTCGAAAAAGTGACTACCTTCTGGATTTAAGTATCTTTGCTTTATTTCACTGGAAATAGCTTCTGTAGCTTACTTTGAACTAGCCTGAACTGTTTTTTAACTGATTGCTGCATTTATTTTAAAATCTGCACTTAAAGTTACATTTAGTCGAATATGATCGAAAGTTTGCTTGTTTGTTTGCTTAATTTAACTGTGGTGGCTGCCCACTAAAGTGTGCTAGCCTGTGTAACTAATTTATCACTGTCTCTGCATTTTCTGTGTGTTTCTACCAAAAAAACAAAAAAAACAAAAAAATAATCCTTATTTTCCTGCCTTCCTCGACTAGCTTTGACCAGTTTACAGGCATTGCTGTATTCTGGGCTGTGGTGTAGTTCCTGTGTTGTCCATTACCTTACTTGGATAGAAGGAAGTTTCTTTGCTCACCAGTGGGAGTCGGGAGCCTTGAGCAGCCTACCTGTCCTTGGGGGAAGTGACCTCAGCACAAGAAGCTGTAGTAATTGGTTGTTTGGGACCATTCCTAGCTCTTTTGTAGTTCACTGTTTAAAATCCGCCTCTGGGCATTTTTTTCTGGCTATACTGCTCAGACAAGCTCCACGTGGGTTTACAGAGTGGTCCTAGCAGCAAGGAACTCGAAAAAGCGACTACCTTCTGGATTTAAGTATCTTTGCTTTATTTCACTGGACATAGCTTCTGTAGCTTACTTTGAACTAGTCTGAACTGTTTTTTAACTGATTGCTGCATTTATTTTAAAATCTGCACTTAAAGTTACATTTAGTCGAATTTGATCGAAAGTTTGCTTGTTTGTTTGTTTAATTTAACTGTGGAGGCTGCCCACTAAAGTGTGCTAGCCTGTGTAACTAATTTATCACTGTCTCTGCATTTTCTGTGTGTTTCTACCAAAAAACCAAAAAAATAATCCTTGTTTTCCCACCTTCCTCGACTAGCTTTGACCAGTTTACAGGCATTGCTGTATTCTGGGCTGTGGTGTAGTTCCTGTGTTGTCCATTACCTTACTTGGATAGAAGGAAGTTTCTTTGCTCACCAGTGGGAGTCGGGAGCCTTGAGCAGCCTACCTGTCCTTGGGGGAAGTGACCTCAGCACAAGAAGCTGTAGTAATTGGTTGTTTGGGACCATTCCTAGCTCTTTTGTAGTTCACTGTTTAAAATCCGCGTTTGCACGGCTTTGCCCGGTTGTGCGCATAGCGCAGTGCCGGTTAAACAAGGTTAAACTTTTTCTGGCTCCGCCAAGTCTGCTCTTCAAATTTTCCCTTAAGGAAGCTCTACTCTTAGTATAACCAGAATACTCGTTGTATTATAAACCTAGCACTTGTTCTCAATACTTCTCTACTAAGTAAGCACTCTCGTACTAAGTAAAGCACTACATCTACTTACCACCCCTGTGAATACCCACTTCCCTTAAAGGTATACCACTCCCTTATACTGTTCTAGCATGTCAAGTGGTAGATTACTGGCGTTGTCTCCAGTTCAGCTGGTCAATCTGGGCATCTTGAGACAATGCTACAATTGTCTCATGTACACAGACAACCCTGTCCTCCTCCCAACAAACACAATTGCATGTGAGAGATGCAACTATATAGCCAAACTGGAGGCTGAACTCTCTCAACTCAGGGCTGGCATGACCAGACAGGAGGAGGTGGCAATCACACACACAACAATCCCAGTCCCACATAGACCTACCACAACTGCAAACCAAACACATAAAAACACAAAGACATACTCGGAGGCTCTAATAAAAAACTTACCAAAACAACAGAGGCTCCCAAAGCAGACATCCAAAAACCCACCACCTCAAAACAAAACACATGCAACACATACTTCAATAAATCAGTGTGTCAACCAATCGCAGCCCTTAAGGCCAAACACCTTGCTTGATACACTAGTAATAGGTGACTCCATAGTCAGACACACTGATGTCCCACTGACCAGGCTGAACAAGGAGAAGGTGACTGTGAGCTGTCTATTGGGAGCTAGGATCCGCCACATAACACACGCACTCAGGTCACTCCAAAGCAAGTACAAATATGACTCCGTCATTGTCCATGCTGGTTTGAATGACCTGAGACGTACCTCCATGGACTACATGAAAAGAGACATAGAGGAGCTCTCCGATTATGTAGCCCAGGCTGGTATGACCCTGACCCTGAGCAGCATCTTGCCCTCACCAAGAATGATACCACAATACAAAGACAAGATGATCAGCTTTAACAATTGGCTCAAGTACTGGTGTCATTCTAAGGGGATCCAATGTCTGTCTGCCTGGGATGATATGTTGGACAAGCCACGCTGCTTCACAAGGGATGGCTTACACCTGTCACCACTGGGCTTCTGGATATTGGCTAAGGCTCTTGCCACCCCCATAGTGCCTTTTTTAGGCAAGGCTCAAAAGACAAACCCACCTCCTTAGAAAACAAAAATGGAAAAAAACTAAGGGTAATGCTGCTCAACGCCAGAAGTCTAAATCAAAAAAGATGTAGGCACTTGATACACTCCTCAGCATGGAGAACATCGACGTCTGTGCAGTAACTGAAACCTGGTTCAAGGCTCCTGAGAGCACCCCAGCACTACCAGGCTATACCTCGTATCATGCTTGTTGGCCCCAAAACCCGGGCCGAACCACAAAGGGAGGGGGAGTGTCCATATTCATAAAGGACACCCACACCTCCAGGTTAGTAGCAACACATCAAGCATCAGAGACCATACAGGTGCACCTAACCATAGGCAAAACTGCTATACAACTGGTAGCATTTTACAGACCACCCTCCCAATCTCAAGAAACCCACTCAGCCTTCCTGAAGACATTGGAGGATATGAATGTATCACAAAATACCATCATACTGGGAGACTTCAACTACCCAAACATAGATTGGGTACATTATTCTAGCCCTAATACCCTAGCCCAAAGGTTCCTGGAATTCATAAATTCAAATGCACTGGAACAACTAGTCACCTCTCCCACTAGGGGAGATAATATACTAGACCTGATCATCACAAACATGGGGACAAAATGCTCCACACCAGAAGTATACCCCTCACTAGTGAGATCTGACCACAAACTAATCACCCTGGATATACATATCCCACCTCCACCCCAGCACAAAAGACCACAGTGAAAAACTTCTCAAAAGCAGACTTCACTCTTCTTAAGACTGAGATGGTATCCTTTAAGCCCACTGTGCCAGTGGATACCACATCCCACAATGCCGAATCCTTCACAAATGCTTTCTATGGACATCTCCAAGAATGCATGGATCATGCAATCCCAAACAAATCCAAGTCCCTCTCCACCAAATGTAAGCATCCTGTCTGGTGGACCTCAGCCATAAACAAATTGTATAACAAAAGAAGGAAGCTACTGCACGTCAGAGCGAAATCCCATGAAGGGAAGACATCTCTGATCAACATTAGCAGAAAACTACGTTTTCTCATAAAAACATCCAAGGCAAACTTTGAGAGAAAAATCGCTAAGGACACTAAAGATAACCACAAAGCCTTCTTCAGCTATGTTAGAAACCTGGGCGGAAACCCTCAGATATGCTCAGAGTTGGTTCACAACAACAAAAAATACACTGAACCCACAGATATTGCTAACATTCTGGCTGATAGGTTCAGTACAAATTTCTCGCCTCCTTCACCTCCAAAAGAAGAAATACTTATCCCAGCTGAATGTAATCTCCCTGTCATCTCAGATGTCCAAGTGAGAACCGCCCTAAACAAAGCAAAAAACACAGCATCAATGGGACCTGACGGTATCCCGGGGTACGTGTTACGTGAACTCCAAGGGGAGCTAAACCCACACACAAAAATGCTATTTAACCATAGCCTTACTTCAGGATATGTACCTGAACACTGGTGTACAGCAACAGTTGTTCCACTCCACAAGGGGGGTGCCTCTACAGACCCTGGAAACTACCGCCCCATAAGCTTGACTAGCCTGGTCTGCAAAGCTATGGAAAGAATCATTATGGAACTCATAAACAGAGACATAGGGGACCTACAGATGCTTGACCCCACCCAGTTCAGCTTTGTAAAGGGCAGATCCTTCCTTTTAAACCTTGTTGACTTTTTCGAAACAGTCACTAGAGCCATTGATGAGGGCAAAGCAGTCCATACAGCATACCTGGGCTTGGCTAAGGCCTTCGACACAATACCCCACTCAGGCATCATAGATAAGCCAAACAGCTTAAAAGTAAACCCCTATGTCACTAGATGGGTTGCAAACTGGCTAAAGAACAGAACCCATAAAGTGAAAATCGCTGGAGCAATGTGAGACTCAAAGCCAGTCACAAGTGGTGTCCCACAGGGATCTGTCCTGGGACCCCTCTTGTTTGGCATTTATTTCTCAGATGTTAAAGCAAACATGGGAGGGCTGTGGCTGACAAAGTTCGCAGATGACTGCAAACTAGGTGCCATAGTCGATACACCAGCAGATACACACATCCTACAAAAAGGCCTCACTGAAACGGACAACTGGTGCCATAGTCACGGCCTTAAACTAAATGCCAAAAAATGTATAGTTATCCCTTTTGGAAAAAACAAAGTACCCACAAATTATCACATAGACAGCAACCCACTGAGTACGGAAAAAGTAATCAGAGACCTAGTGACCCAAGTAGACAGCGACCTCTCATTTGACACCCACGTTGCCAAAGTGGTTAGAAAAACATTCTACCTTGCACACCTCATCATGAAGGGTTTCACATCCAGATCCAAGGATGTCATTGTACCCCTATATTCCTCCTGCATCAGACCCATGATTGAGTACAATGCCCCATTTGGTATGTACCTCACCCGGCACTTGCAACAGCTGGAGAGACCACAAAAGTACCTCACCAAAAGGATCAAGGGTCTCCAACATATGTCTTATTCTGCCAGACTAAAGAAACTTCAGCTCTATTCAGTAGCATACCGCCTGCTCAGAGGTGATCTCTGCCTGACATACAAGGCCATGTCCAATCAGGATCTGATGGACATGCTCCACCTCAAAAAATCCAAATCCATCAGGACCACGAGAGCTAAAGACTTAAACCTCGGCACAAGTATGAATAGGACATGCTGGAGGGATAGATTCATAACCCAGAGGCTTCCCATGCTTTGAAACAGGATCCCAGTTCATATTAGGCAAAGCCCCTCACTGAATCTCTTCAAGAGAAATCTTGATGAGTGGATGGGAGATCATAAGTTTACCCCAGGGGTCACATCTGTGTCACTGCTAGACAGAGGCACAGTAAACTAATTCTATTATATAAGGGGACCTTCACTGTGTCACTACTAGACAGAGGCACAGTATTCTAGATTTTATCTGTACGTTTTTGTACCATTTCATGGGGTGGCAAAAGCCACATCACTATGGGTAGGCTTACAAATGCCCCAGGGCAGATAGCCTAGTACTATACTATGAAACTATGAAACTATACTAAAACAGACCTGATGTCTAGGAATAAAATCTAAGCTATAAACCAAGTTGCTGTTCCTGCTTTAACTTAAAGTTTTGTTATGATTGACTGGCCCCAAAATGTATTGGATCAGTTGGACAAAAATACAAAAAAAAATCTAATGATATCTAAAAATCAGTGTGTATACCAAGATTATATATCTCTCACACTGAAGGAGGTATAGGACTCCTTGAAATTAATTATATGTACTGATCTGTGATTGTGGGACAGCATACACATATGCTGACCTCATCAAATTCAAACATAGTGAAAGTTTTATAACATAAGGAGAGGAATTCTAAGTTTACCTCTGTGCTCAGTTTAGCAGAGGCATTCCAGTGTCAACTGGGAACAGAAATACAACCAAAAGTAGACAAAACTTAGACAGCAACTGAATGTGCAAAAAAACAAAACAAAGAATGTAAGGAGACAGATCAGATGAGAAGGAAAGAAATGTGGAAAAGCCATAAATATAGTGGCAAGTACATAAATCTCCTGCAACAACCTTATGTTGATCATGATTTGATGCAGGAATGATTAAAGAGAGATTAATTGAAATCAAATGACAGAAGGTTAATAATGGCAGCACAGGATTGAGGACTACATACACATTGGTTTACAAAGTCCATTAAACATGTGGGAGAAACAGACAAATGTAGGTACTATAAAAAAGATGCTGCTGGGAGCTATATTTTCATGACAGAGGGCCTGTGCACTCGCAGACAAAATAATGTGGCAAGATTGTTGCATTGGGGTTTTTGTAAACACTACAATACAGAAGTAGCTGAGAAGCACTGGAAAAATTTACCACAAAGCACGACAGAAAATGATGAAGTATATATCATGTTGTTGTATCTTTCGGCTTTTCCCGGTTAGGGGTCGCCATAGCGGAACTCCGGTCCGCTAATGATCGGCAGTAGATTTTTACATACCGAGTTGCCAGCCCTGACGCACAACCTTCAACAAAGGTATGCCCATTCATGCATGTCTCCACACAGTAGACGCTTTAGCTGAGAACTGAACAGGACAACGTCTTACTGTGAGGCGACAACGCTACCGCAGCACCAGGATCACTTATTACCAATAATTCAAAAAAATTGATGCAAGAATACCAAATACAGTAGTCCATGACAAAAGACAAAAGTAGCACTGATCATTGAAATTGTTACATCTAGCGATTACAGTGTATCACATACAGAGAGACACAAAGTCATAAAATATCAAAATTTTCCAGGCAGAAATAAAAGCAATGTGAAAGAAAGATACCCAGACAGTTGTAGTAATTGTAGGAGCAATGGGTCTCATAAAAAAAAAGAATGTAGTCATATTTAGATATGTTACTATACATCTAACTCCATATGAATTACAGAAGGAGGCAAGTCTGGGTACATTGTGGATGCTGAGAAGAGCAGTTTGGGCTAACAAATAAGACTGAAACAATACAAATCTCATGCAGTTTAATTATATCCTGACTATTAGAAACCCAAATGATTTGGAGAAATTAAACTGAGACAGTTGAAAAACAGATATAATAATCCATTGAAAATAGAATAAAAGTGGTGTTGATCACTGAAATTGCTATACCCAGTGATTACAGTGTCTTACATACAGAGAGACATAAAGTCATAAAATACTAGGATTTGCAATCAGAAATAAGAGGAATGTGGGAGAAGAATACTCAGGCAATTACAATAGTAGTAGAAACAATAAGACTAATACAAAGGAATTTACAGTCATATTTAAATATGCTACCAACACATGTAACCCCATATGAACTGCAGAAGGAGACGATTCTGTGCACACTGCAGATGCTGAGAAGAGCACTCTGCGCTAATATCAAACACTGAAAGGGAGCTTATTTTTTGAACTCTTATCACACCCTGACTTAGGAATGGGGTCATTCCAGTCATGGTATTAGAAACTCAAAACACACAGAGAAATTAAACAGGGAGAGAAAAACAGAAAATAGGTGATATATACATAAAGTATAATAAAAGCCTAATTCTGATGTGGCATTTTTTCTTCATTCATTACAGCCTTGCTTTTTCTATAGCATCTCTACACCTGTCAAAATCATTGAGAAGGCAGGGAATGGAAAAAACCTGGTGCATGCTGACATTGCCACATTGTCAAGAGAGGAACAAGAGATAGGGATACAAGAACTATTAGACTAACTAATTAACTGGTGTTCAGCTACTGGTCTAAGTACCTGCTTGTACAGAAATGTCTCCCCTGATTTTATAGGTACATTACCTTCCCAGACTTTGCATTTTTTCTCTTTGTCTGTTTTTTATGTTTTTTATTGTCCATCATAAGTGCATTTAATAGTATCTTTGAAGTCTGTCTTTCTATCTGTAAGAGTTCAAAGGGCTATATTACAAAAGAGTTGCTTTCAGTGTAAGACTGTTCTGATTCCAAATGACTTGCTGTCAGTGTAAGTGACTTACTTAAATGTAAGGCCTATCTATAAACAGGTTTACATGGGGCCATATTCCAAAAGACCTGCTCTTAGCCTGCTCTATGCGTACGTGATCACTTATATTGAGACCAATACTTATGGAATTGAACCCACAGTGTTGCTTGCATGGAAAGGAGTAGGTGTGGCACTGGAACAGTTTACATCATCTGCCACTGCATCACAGACACATTAATCTGGGTCAAGACTGAAATTTGACACTCATGATCAGTGCTCTGCTCCAGTAAACAAATATTATATAAATAAATAGAAATAAAATATACATTTCAACATACATGGCAATGCAAGCAGGTCAGGATTATTTTTGTTATATTATTCTAACAGGATCTGGAGAGGTCCACCTTCATTCATGGAAGATCTCTATCATTACTGTATTGGATGAAGGATGTGGTTGTACTATAGTGGAGGCACTGCATGCAGCCTTGGGATATTCCTTTGCATTTCAGTATGCAAACATTATGTCTGTTTTGGCTTGTTTTGTGTACTTTACAGTTTATATTTTTGCTCAGCTGCATAAAACCTAACAGTATAAATTAGTTACAGGGACATGGGGAAGACATTCACCTTCATGAGTGCTGCATGTCTGTGGTTATAGCAACATAACTGTTTTACTACCATTCACAAGGTACTCCATGATACAAGATTTTTTGAATTTAATAATATACTTTGACATACTGTATGCATACATGCAGCATATCTTGTCTCCTTCTGGTTCAGAATAGAGTATGCACCTATTGCACAGGGATTAGCATGTTTTGTGAATTGTGCAGGGCCATGTTATGTGTTTTTTCTACTTCCAGCCCTATGATTACAGACATACTTCATGAATCCCATCTCAAAACTGCAATAAGAAAAGCAGAATTATTTTAAACAATGTGATACCTAATTACCAGTACTCATCCTAAGTTATCTAGAAGCTGTTATAAACTACTTTTTATGTATTCAACAGTAACAAAGACCTCCAGCAATAAACTATACGAAACAAATATCAGTGGAACAAAGAAAAGCAAAAATCACTTTGTTCTGCTGATACTCTTTTATGTATGTTTGCTCAGAATAAAACATCACAGATTCACATTTGTAAAAGTAGGATGGTACCCTATGACCAACACTGACAGTATTCTGACTTGTTTTTAATCTCTGTCTCTCTGTCTCTCTCTGTCTTTATATATATATATATATATATATATATATATATATATATAGATCTACTTCATTACACCAACACACCACAAAGCCGACACCCAAAACACCGAGACCAAAAGAACGAAAACACACAATACCGACAGCTCACAAAACCGAACACCATAACACCTACACCCAAAACACCGACACACAAAACGTAAACTACACATTACACACAATTATATATGCACTAACCTTAACCCAAACCCTAACCCTAAGGTCCGACTCTACCGCACACTTACCCTACCCGTACCCTAACCCTAACTCACTTAACCCACCCCTAAACCTAAAGTCCGTCACTATCGCAGACTTACCCTACCTGCACCCTAACTCACTTAACCCACCCTTAAACATAAAGTCCGTCACTATCGCACAGTCACCCTACACACACCCTAACCCTAACTCACTTAACCCACCCCTAAAACTACAGTCCGTCACTAGCACACACTTACCTTACCCGCACCCTAGCCCTAAGTCCGACACTACTGCACACTCACCTTTCCCACACCCTAACCCTAAATCCCTCACTATCGCACACTTACCTGTCCACTCCCTAACCCTAAATCCCTCACTATCGCACACTTACCGAGTCGCGCTCACACATTGCCCTTGCTGGTGTTTCGGCTCTCAGGATTTCACCTTGGCGATCATCTGTGTTGTCGGTCTTTTGGTCTCGGTGTTTTGGGTGTCGGCTTTGTGGCGTGTCGGTGTAGTGAAAGAGACCCATATATATATATATATATATATATATATATATATATATATATATATATATATATATATATATATATATATATATATATGTAGTCGGGTCTTCTTCTTTTGACCTAACTTTCATTTGGTGGTTATAATGGAAAACATTATCTATGATGGTAAAATGCATAGTATCTTAGGTGATGGTAACAAATATAGAATAGTTTCTTTAAATGAAGTACAATTAGCCTACCAAAAAATAGATAATATTTTAGATAATTTGCTACTGGAAGGCATAATAGATGTTAAATTACATCAGTTTTTGTATGTACCTAAACCAAGGATACCCATTATTTTTGGGATACCAAAGGTACATAAGAATGTCAGTGACCCACCGTTAAGACCGATAGTCTCAGCGGACGGTTCCAAGACTACCAGCTTGGCCAAATATGTGGATATAACAGCAAAACATATTTGGGCCATGAACAAATATATATTAAAGGATTCTTGGGACCTATTGAGGGACATTAAGTCAGATTTATTCTCAAATGATCTCATTTTTGTGACAATTGATGTCATTGATTTATTTTCATGTATACCCCACCATGAAGGTATGAGATCATTCGAGGATATGATTTTTCTCGATAAAAAGTTGTCACATTTGGAGAAAAATGCAGTGGTAGCATTGGTGGATGTTGTACTAAAGAATAACTTTATGGTCTTTAATGATGAGTATTACCAGCAAATTAGTGGAGTAGCAATGGGTGCGCTTACACCCACATATGCTAACATTGTGTTAGCAGCTTGGGAGTCCAATTTTGTTCACAACTCAGAATATACTCAATATTGGACCCTTTATAGGCGGTTTCTAGATGACATAGTTATTTTTTGGATTGGGGGTAGTGAAAAACTATCGGAATTTATGAATTATCTACAGAATACTACTAATTTTTTAAAATTCACGTTTACTACCTCCGTAGATAGGTTACAATATTTGGACGTTGAAATATATAAGAACGTGAATAATAGGGATTTTGAAACCAAGGTTTTTAGGAAAAACACCTTCTGCAATTCCTATTTACATTTCACTAGCGCGCACCCCCCACATTGTAAAAAGAATATTGTCAAGGGACAATTTGTGAGGGGGTGTCGTATGACTAGTAAAGACGATGACTTTATTAAGGAATGTAATACACTGGAGGGAATGTTTTTAGCCAGGGGCTACCCCTATGAATTTGTGTCAAGAACTAGAAAAGAGGTAGAGGAAAATAGATTAGGTAAATATAAACCTATAAAAGGTGTAGAATTAATTGTAAATAATGTCAATTTGCCATCTTTTAATAAGCAGAATAAAACTAATGTAGTTAATGATGGACAGTATAATTCAGCATTAGTGATGGAGTTTAATAATTTGAATATTAAAGTAAGAAAGATTTTCCAGAAAGAATGGAGCAATTTTGTTTCGTACACTGACATCTTGAATAACAAGAAAGAGATGCCTAAGGTTGTATACAAAAATGGTAGAAGCATTAAAAATTTGTTGGAAAATAATAAAATAGGTAATAGTAATGAAATTTCTAAGAAAATGTCACTATATGATAAAAATAGAAAATATGGAACATATCAATGTGGACACTGTAATCAGTGCCCACACATTAGTAATAAGATGGAAATATTGGTACCAACAAGGGACATTAATATAACTGCCTCTGGATATTTTAACTGTGATACACAGGGAGTGGTGTATTTAGCTACGTGTTTGGAATGCAAGTCATATTATGTGGGGAAGACTGAGAGGGCATTAAAAAAGAGAATTTATGAGCATATTTACGAGATATCTAAGAGAAAAAAAACAAATGCTCTGTTCAAACATACGTTAGATTGTAATAATGCCAAATTCACCTTCTTTGTATTGGAACAGGTTAAAAGAGAAATAAGAGGGGGCCCTTGGGAAGAAAAATTAGAATTTAAGGAGCTCTGGTGGCAAATTTTATTAGATGCTACTAATTTCCCAGGGCTTAATGATCACATTTCCCTAACCTCAGTGTTAAAACTAAGAGCAGCCAAGATTTAGCTTTATTTGTAATTGCTCTTTTAGGTCAGCAGATGGTGCTAGTAGGCTAGGAATGAATTTTTTATGAAACAAAGAACACAAAAGGTTTTAAAAGGTATAAACATTTAGTAGTTTTTATTATATTTGTATTTATTTATTTAATGTGGTTTTAAATAAATTATTGAGTGATCATGAATTTTAAACTAATGAAGAAGGGAGTTTTTTTAAAATCAAATATCGAAATGTGTTTTAACAGTTGTAAATGGTAACTTCAAATGAGCCTTGTAAACAGATGTTTTTAATGTTAATCATGAATTTAATGAATTTTATTGGTCGGCACAGACCACATGTGAGTATATTAGGTGATTTTAAATTACATTTGTTAGTCTGAAGAAGTCTTACATGTTTGTGGAGACGAAAACGCATTGGTGGATGTTAACAGCGTTTACGTTTTGCAGTGATTTGTTTTCTGTGCTTGCAATAAAGTGTGTTGGTCATCGCTGGTGAACTGCTTCCGTGGTTATTGGATTTACTAACTTTCATTTGCCTGACACTCATTTGCTTGAGACCAAATGACTGAAATTTCATTTGCTTGACACTTCATTTGCCTGACACTTCATTTGCCCGACAAGTATTATTAGCAAGAAAATGGAATATGTCCCCTTCCCCACTGCAGTGCGACCCTGGAGTTAGAATATATAGTTAGGGGGGTGTGGGGGGCACAGCCCCCCACAACGGGGGGTGTGGTGGGGTGAAGCCCCCCACTTCATTTCATATGATATTGTTAACTTTTCATGTAATATTGCTTAGTAACAGAAAAGTAACTGGGGGTTTTGCCCCCCACACCCCACTAACTATATATTCTAACTCCAGGGTCGCACTGCAGTGGGGAAGGGGGCATATTCCATTTTCTTGCTAATAATACTTGTCGGGCAAATGAAGTGTCAGGCAAATGAAGTGTCAGGCAAATTAAATTTCATTCATTTGGTCTCAGGCAAATGAGTGTCAGGCAAATGAAAGTTAGGTCAAAAGAAGTAGACCCATATAGTCATATAGATAAATATTGGTTCTAGGTTATAGCTGTACACTAGCCCGAGCACAAAAATAAGCATTGTACACTTTATATCTTTCACTTACCTAGTTTTACTTGGAGTAATGTAGATTACACTGAAGAAGTCTTTATCCATTTCATCCCCTTTTGCTTGAAATGCACTGTTAGTAAGCATAAATACCATACATATCAGTTCTGAGCTTTTAAGTCCAACAAATGGGGCACTTAATGAATCACAATAAATAACAGTTGTTATTTTTGTGTTGACACAGTCACTAGCTCAGAAAAAAAAGTTATACAGCAAAAGGTAACTTTCATTACATGAGGGTACTCCCATGAAGGCTCAATCAAAGGATGTTTTGCTGGTGTTAATACAGTGAGTACAACCTAATAAATTTGCATGAATAGATAATAGTTTTAAATTCTGAGACTCAAAAATGTGAGTCCTAGAACAGTGAGACTGAATGTGTAAAAATGGGGAATAAAATATATATTAGGTCTGAGATCTCTGTGTCTCAGATTATTCTCTTTATCAAGGTACAGTAATCTCGGAGTTAGTATAAATTAATATGGAGGGCTATGAAATGGGTCCAGCCCTCTGATTGCAGGTGGTGCAGAGGGCTTGCCTCTCCCTGCAAAAATAACTTTAAAGGAAAATTGTGACTGTCAAAATTTGCTGTTCTTTACTTTCTGGTGTATATGTGCTTTTCCATAATTGATGGCATCAACATTAACCAGTAATTTATGACTCAATGATAAAATTCCAGTTTGTTTCCTCCTTATATTACATTGGCACAAAGGCTAGAATTTAGGTATTCTGAGCAGTGGTATGAATAGCCATGGTGACCATCTTGACTGAGCTTTAACTAATTGCAAATCATTGTTTTATGAATGTATTCTGGACTATCTACAAGTCAGTTTATGACTGTAAAAAAATTCTTCATGAAAGAGAAAGTAGATCTTCATGTCATCAGCATAACAATGGTAATGCAATCCTTTCCCATGGATATCTTACAAAGGAAACCTTTAAACAGACAACATTACAGGATCCAAAATACAGCATGTGCAACACAACAGATAGTGTAAAAATAAAGAAATGTTTACACTAAAGAACACGTTCTATAGTCAGCCTGACAGGTAGGAAGAAAACCTCTCCAGAATCACAGCTGTAAAGTCACAGTTGTACTGTACGCGGTGCGAGATGATCCCATGGTCGGTCAACCAGTCTAATATCAGTGACAGAGCAGGATATTAATAATAATAATAATAATAATAATAATAATAATAATAATAATAATAATAATAAAAACAATCTTGGTCTTTTCCTTCAAACAGGTAATTAAAGACTCTAATCAGGGCCATATAAGTAGTATACCTTGATTCAAAACTGGAAAGGAATTTACTTTAGGTATTTTTGTCTTTAGGCAAGAGTCCATCTGTTCATGCACCACCTTTTCAGAATCTTGCTAATATTTGGGGAGTCAAGAATAGGCCAAACTTGCCAAGATTGTTGGAGTCTAATCATACCATTGCAATAACTGAGATAAAGAGCATCTCCTTTAATGTAGTCGGAAATCCCCAGGCATTTTTGGGATGTGACAGGAAGAAGTGACTCTATGCAGGAAATCAACAGTATGGTTGAGTGAAAGTAAAGTCCACAAGTAGTTTAGTGCATCCTAGAAAAGTAGAAACAAAAGAATCAGTATACATCCTGGATGCAAATATTCCCCAGGACTGCAACTTATCACTGTAAGGAAAAAAAGCAGAGCACAAAAGCTTGGCAGCAGAAACTAAATTGTCAATTTGCATTCTTTAGTGGGGAAAATAAACTTACATGTGGCAATGCAGGCCAAGATGCATAATGTTCCCACTACTTAAAAGGGAGCAATCAGTCAATTATCCACTGTGAGGATCTGTTGAGACAGTTGCAGGGATGTCTTGTAAGAGATGTCTTCATGGCAAAATAAGTAATACTTATTCATTTAAAGCAAGAATTTAGGCTCTGTGCCAATCATACTTCAGGCTGCATTCAGGCCATTTAATATCATGGAGTTCGAAGTCGTTGAATGGCTCAGTCATATGTCATAAAGTGGATTCAGATCACACAGGACACACGGATGTAGCCATGGGGTTACAGCTTTATTATAACCATGCAACATGCTCAGAGGGGATATATGTAATGTTATCCTGAAGGAGCTGTTGCAAAGGTATAAGGAAGTAAGTAATCAGACTAAAATATGTGAATTACACCAGCACCAACACCAGATCAGGGTTCTCCACCTGAGATTAAGCAAGTGGAAAGTGAACTAGGCAATGATCCAACCAAGAGATCCACTCAACTGTGAAAAGACTTTTCTTCTACACCATAAGAAGGAAGGGAGTCCAGTGAAATGTAAGTCACATTTGCCATCTTATTTGTACTTTTGGTAAGAAAAGGTTGTTGTTTTATTTGTTTAATAGATGTGTGTGTGTGTGTGTGTGTGTGTGTGTGTGTGTGTGTGTGTGTGTGTGTGTGTGTGTGTGTGTGTGTGTGTGTGTGTGTGTGTGTTTGTATATATATATATATATATATATATATATATATATATATATATATATATATATATATATATATATATATATATATATATATAAATATATATATATATATATATATATATATATATATATATATATATATATATATACATATATATATATATATATATATATATATGGGTCTACTGCTTTTAGTCGAATTACATTTGGTCGAAAACGATTTCAGGCAGCCCACTCCAATGAAACCTCATTTGATTGAAATCTCATTTGGTAGAATTCCATTTAGTTGAAAATGGAATATAGCCCCTGCCCCACTGCAGTGCGACCCTGGAGTGAGAATATAAAGTTGGGGAGGTGGGCACAGCCCCCCCACCTTGGGGGGTGTGGGAGGTGTAGCCCCGCACATTTTGCAACTATTTTTTACTGACATTAGATGTTTCAATGTATTTTTAATGGATACACATGTATATAATAGTGCATACAATGCAATTATGTAACCCCCTTACTTTATATTCTCACTCCAAGGTTGCACTGCAGTGGGGTAGGGGCTATATTCCATTTTCGACCAAATGGGTTTTCAGAGAAATGCATTTTCAGTGAAGTGGGCTGCCTGAAATCATTTTCAACTGAATGTAGTTTTATCTATATACATATACATATATATATATATATATATATATGATTGCGTGCTAACATATGTGAGTCTGTTTTTGTCAGAGGAGAGGGGTGCATGCATGTTTAGCTGAAAGGACTTGGTAAGAGTTGTTGTACTGTTTATTTTAATAAGTGTACACTGTGGGCAGTTTTCAGTCATGAAGGTGGCACTCGGTCCAAGTTCAACATTTCAAATTACTTTCCTTATTAAAATTAAGACAATTGGATTAGCGGATGTGAAAAAAGAATGACTGTAACTGAATAGTAATGATCAGGAATTGATGCATGTTCATTTTTTTTTCTTCTGACAGTTCTAATTATTGTTATTTGCATACATATTAATAACCATTGTATCTTACACATTTTTCACGTTCTGATTACAGCATGTCGAGGAATGCTAACATTTCCCAGGGTTTTTACAGTGTGTTCAGGTATATCACAACTGTTGTATTTTCCTGTCTCTTCACTTTTATTGACATACTGAGTTGTGGGTGAACCGCATCACATGTTTGACATAAATTGTGAAATGATAAGAAAGGAAAGTTATGATGTAGCATGTAAAAAGAATTAGTTTATGGCATTTACCAGTATTATACAAATTAGAGCAGGTTTTCTGTGCTTATTTAATATAGTTTGATATCTAGGCGAGAAAATAAAGGTTTGCACTATAGTTTTTCTGTACTGAGTAGGATTGAACCAGTGAGATTATGAATTCAACAGATGTTAAGGTAGACATTTATAGGTAATGTGTTTTAAAATAGGTATGTTAAACATTGGCTGAAGATCTATCAAATGTATGCAAGCTTCACCATTTTTGTACATTGTTTATATTCAAGTAATTGCATTTTGAATGAAAACTTTCTGGTTAACTTGTGCTTAAAATAGTCTACTCTAAGGGGCAGTAAACTGGCTATGTAATTTGCAGTGTACAATCTTAAATGATGGACTTGAAGTTTCTGTATACATTGACCTATTTTTTCACACTAAACTTGATTTTCAAATATGATGCCAATTAAACTTCAATATTCTAGTAATAGCTGCACCATGCATGCAATATTTTAAATTATAGCCTTAGAGTGAAAAAGAGGTTTACAGTGGAACTAATGCTATTATTCTGACAGTTGAAATTCATCATTCATAAAAATATCAGGAATAGCTATAATTCACATTCATGGTATTATCGCTTCTCTGAAAGAATGATCTGTCTTCTGGTAATCAAAATAATTATAATTAACCCCACTGGTGCCATATACTGCAACAGAAAACTAGTTTAACTCAGAAAAGTGTAGCTGTATCAAACAAATAAATGTGGATTGGCCCTCAAAGGGAATAACAGTTGTATAATGATCACAACATGAAAAGCTGCGTTAGGGAAGGAATGTGGGTGTCTGGAAGTAACAATCTATTTTAGACTCAGATTACCATGGACATACTAATATCTTTCATGTAATTAACCTACATAAACAGTATATGTATTCCATTACATGACTCCTGTAAGGGTTCTTATGTTTTAATTGCATGCTGATTTCTTTCTTAACATTCTTAGCTATGCTGTGTAAACCACAACATTTTTTGCATTGTGCAGAATGGCAAAATATATTGACATCTGAGATGCATTACACTGTGGTTTCCACTTTCAAAATCTGAAATACTTTTGAAAAGAAATATTAAAAAGTACAATGATGCCTAGTAAATACAACATATTGATTCTGATTCTTTATTTTATTTTATTTTATTTTTTGTTTTCTATTAACCGACTAAGCAGAACTGCTTTCTATGGCTGAATTAAGGGAATGTCTGGCTAGTTACTTGCTCAGTCAAATCCAGGAATACAGTATGAAGTTCTCATTGATACTTCATAGCTTTTAACTAAACTAACACTTAAAACTGAATTCTCTAATATTCAGGCAAAAGAATTCCAGCAATGCAACACCTTCAACTAGTAGTCTGCCCACTTGTTTATGTTGATTTCTGTATTACTGTGTTTAGTCAGATTGCTTATCTTGCTATGTGAAAAGGCCTTTTTTCTGGAAGACCTTTGAGACGGTGATGAGCTCACTTTTACAGCTTTTGTTAACCCTTTTAATATGGTTAATTTTTGAGAAGTTCATGATCTAAAAACTGACTGATTGTCATCTATTTTATTTCCTGTAGATAAAACTGTATATGTTGCGTATTAAAGATAATCTTTAAAATGGCTTGACATAGAATTATGAATTTTTTCCAGGCCTGATATTCCAGTACTCATCTGTAAAATCTGATTAACCTGTTCCATCAGTCTCAAAGCCAGTTCAGTAACTGTTTTATAAATCTTGTGACACCCGTGCCCTGGCCCAGCAATCAAGGAGCCTCAATCCTCACTACTAACACCAGTGAGGGGCATCTCATATAGGAGGAAAGGATAACAAATGCACACAGTAAAGTGCAATTTCCCTTAAGAGCACACAAAGATCACAGTCAGTCTGGGGCTGGTCGCTCCCTTGCTATCCAGGTCCCCAATAAGACTCCCCACTGGCACAGCTATAGGGTCCAGATCTCAGCCAGCTGGGCAAGCTAAAATCTCTAGCACCCTGTCTGTCCAACCAGTGCTTTGTGTCCCTGCCCAAGTAGCTGACACAAGCACACTTTGAGATAAGAGTTTATACAACCACACAGACACTACTGGGGAAGGGTGGCACAGGTTCTCCAGCTGTGCCCCTTTTACCCAGACTATACAGTAGAAATCACTGCCACCACCCAGATAATATTTATCAGCTACTAAAAGGCCCCTTATGAAAGGGTGTCCAATTATTACCCTGCAATATTATTATCCAATTGGTGTGCGACTAAACAGTCAAGGCTTATTTGGAGTGACCTGGACAGTAATCACTATAAATATGCAATGTACTCTAGAGCTTAAATTATCTCTACACAAAACAGCCACAGTTGAAAAGTTTTAAAATATTTAATAATAAATAATAAAAACACAAGACAATACTTCTTACTACACAGTGCTAGTCAAGAGTTCAGAAATCACAGAGAAATACTTAAAATAATTCAGTAGTACAGTTCTGACATCACGGAAAAACACTTAGTCTAATCTTTCTAGTTTCTAGCTATTTCTAAGAGAAAACACAAGTCTAAGATAACTTATATATAGAACACAGGCAGTGTGCTGATGAGTTGGATGTTCAAAACAAAAATGCTTATTGCTCTCTAAGTCTCTCTGTTTTTAAAATCACATTCCTGGTTCCCATTACATCATTCTTCACACTTCCCTGGGTTTCCAGGCTAACAGAAACTACATTTACATTCTTAACATCTCCATTTGTTTTCTTGCAGCTGGTCTGGAAGCAGAGCAATAAACATATACTTGCATGTTTAAATCTAGCAGTTTAACTCTTGGTTAAAGCAATAGAAAGAATGTCTTCATCTAGACAGGCTGGCGCCGACTTTAGATCAAAGGGTCACAACATGCTTTACTTGGTCAGGTTTCTGCAAGCAGAGTGTACTGTTGTTACATTAATATTTACAGATGACAGAATTATCCCCAAAATTCCATCTGGCTAGGCTGGCAGCCTTCACCCATATATTCACAAATCTTATTGAGAAAATTGTATGTGCTACAACCTTCAGAAACTTTGAAAACTTCACTTTTAAACAGAAAAGCATAGCTTTTAGTTCTGATTTTATAACACCATAATATGTGTCATTTTCATTAACTTTTAAGTTTTTAAATTGGATAGCAACACTTCTAAACTGAATATTCTGGAACTTTTGCATTTAGTCAATTTCTCATTGCCAGTCTGATCTTTATTTCCCCCTATCCATAAGTATCAGTATCTCTCTAACTGTCTGTGATTGTTTTAAAGATTTTTTTATGGCAAGACACTTGGACAGTGATTGATATATTATACATTACATAAAAAATAGTTCTAAATGCAAGCAAATGTCTAATTTGGAGTATCTTTAAATAAGGAATACTCAGCTATATAGACATTTGGAGGATATTCGCTAAAAAATTATTTCACATCTGCTTAATTGTTCAGTCACTTTATGCCAGCATTTAAAAACAGTACATTTATAATCAAGACTTATCTTTAAAGTAGCCAATTCTAAACAAGTGCAACTTTTAGATTTGATTTTATAACATCATATTTCCTTTTCACAGCCTTTAACATTTTAAATTTGATAGCTACACTTCTAAACTGAATATTTAAAAACTTTTACATTTAGTAAATTTCAAATCATTAGTCTGATCTTAATTTCCCCTACCCATAAATATCAGTATGATTGTTTTAAATATTTTTTCAGACAAGACACTTTAATAATGACTGATATACTATACAATCCTTAACTGCGGTGGTGGTGCTGCGGTAGTGTTGTCGCCTCACAGTTAGACGTTGCCCATTTGATCCTCAGTCAGAGCGTCTTCTGTGTGGCGATATGCATGAACGGGCGTTCCTTCATTGAAGGTTGTGCCTTAGGCCTGGCAAGCCAGCATGTAAAACTCTACTGCCAATCATTAGTGGACCGGTGTTCCGCTGTGGCGACCCCTAACTGGGAAAAAGTCGAAAGACACAAGCAAACATACTATACAATCCTTAACAAACATACTTTTAAATGTGAAGAAATATCTAATTTGGGATATCATTAAATAAGGAATCACCAGCTGTATATAGATTTGGAGAATATTCTCTTAAAATTTGTTTTATATCTGCTTAATTGCTTAGCCACTTTATGCCAGTATTTAAAAGCAGTGCATTTATAATTATGACATCTCTAAAGTAGCCAGTTCTTAATAAGTATTCCACAAAACTAAGCAGCTTTTCAGGCAAAACAATAAAGCCCTGAGCAGGGTAAGCTTAGAAAATTGTGAAAAAAACCACGGACAACTCAGCACACTTCAGTTCACTTTATTCCACAGAAACATAGCACAATAATGCTCCACCATACATTTTCATTTTAAAAATCACTTCCTCAGATGTGGGCTGTTCAAACTACTAGTACTTTTATACCATTACCTTAATTACATTGATTAGGTTAATGAATTAATTAAAAGGTTAATAGAGACAGGGTGAACAACGGAGATCTTGCGTTTTCCGTTGCTGTAAAAAAAGAGTTATAGTAATGGGAAAAGTCTGGGCGTCCGGATCTTTTTCCATTACTATAACTCTGATTTGCAACGTGCATGATGACCAATCATATATATGTACAGGCACATTGAACATTATCAAAATATCCAAACATCAGTGTACACAAAGATGACCAGAAAATGCTGACTTTGCAAACATCAACAAGCTAGGGTGCCAAGCAACAATCTCAGTGCATGCAAAACTCACATTAAGAAATAAAATACTATTTCTTGCAGTGGGGTAGACATCCCTGAACTTTTCCTGCTAATTATATATACTTCCTCCAAAACTGCACAATGTTGGAGAAAGAGCAAATTTCCCTACCCTAAAATTTCTGTACTTCTCTCTCAAAATTTATTTACACACTCCTACTGTACTTTTATACCCCTTCAATTCTTTCTCATTGATCAGCCATATCTTTCTAATTTTTATTGGTAAGTGTACTCTTAAGATGTTTCTGGAACTGGACATATCTTTTTGAACTGATTACGATGAAACAGTTCTGTTACTTGATTGATGTATACCCATTATTTCATTTGTAACCTGAATTTATCCTGCAACTCTTTATCTATAAATGGAAAATGATGGTCAAGACAATATTATCGGTATGCCAGACCCCCATATCCTATCTGCTAAAGTTGTTTTTTTTTTTTTTTTGGAGGGGTGGGAGTAGAATGTAACTGTGCCATACCATGGAATGAAACAAATACTCAATAAATGAATGCTTCAAATGAAATTTTCCCAGGGATTCAGAAATTCGATAGTCACAATCACAGTGACTTTGCCAGTATTTATTTTTCTGGCTAAATGTGATTCTAAACTCCTTAATAGTTAACAAAGGAGAAAAGCTGTATGAAAAAAGCATATAATTAAAAACTTACTTGTGGTGATTGTGGTAATGGATACCTCACAGGTGGCTCAGGAATGTGATGACAAAATTTAAAGAAAGTGGAGCAAGCACATATATCAATGAGGCTCAGGGCATTCACATGTGCACAGAAGAATCTAGATGGGAAAGGAAGTTATCAGCTGGGAAGGGCTCAGTGTACATTCTAAGTCTATTTTTTGATCACATTCAAGGATAGAAATGGAAACATGGGACAGTATAGAAAAGGGAAAATGAAACAGAGGGAATCACATAAGGGAAACTACTAATGAATTAATTGGATGTGGAAGGGAATGGTAGAGCAATATTATTTGGGAGGACAGCCACCCATTTTCTAAATATCAAGAAGGTATGGTGGATAAGGAAATATGAAATGCTGACTTAATGGTACAAGGAGTGCAGTAGTTAGGAGTGGCACATGAACGACTGTTAGGGGAGGTACTGACTTACTTAGGGAGGGGCGGCACAGTGGATTAGGAGACTTAATATAAACAAAGAGAAAACAATGGTGATGGGGAAGATAGGATGGGATGCTCAGAGTGCTAGATACCACACTGATCCCTGGCTTTGATGGAGTGGCCAGTGATGGGCAGGGATGTAACTCAGCAAGTGAAAGGAGAAGCCTCTCTAGGTGTCTGATATGGGCATCCAGATGTCGGTCCACCATCTCCCTGCTACATTTCAGCCAGCTGCCACTGAGTGACATACTGTCCAGTTCTGCTGGCAGAGAAACCACCTGATAATTTTGTCACATACAGATATAGCAACTCCCCTTGACTGGTAAAGCTCCATCAAGTGCAGGGCTAGAGGGCCTATCAGTCTTTGCTGATACTGTTTATGGGGAGGTATCATTGGAAGGCAGGTCTTATAGTTGATGGAAGATGTTGGGGTTTTATTAGCTTACGATGTTGCCACAGACTCTTCTGTGGATGTGGCAGCATTCTTCTTCTTCTTTCGGCTTTTCCCAATTAGGGGTCACCACAGCGGAACTCTGGTCTGCTAATGATTGGCAGTAGATTTTTACAGTGCCAAGGTGCTTTCCTGATGCCCAACCTTCAACGAAGGCACGCTCATTCGCGCATATCTTTTGAATGCCACTCGACCGCAGTAGGGGGACATGCAGACTCCACACAGAAGGTGCTCCAGCCAAGAATCGAATGGGAGAACCTCTTGCTGTAAGGCAACAACTCTACCACTGCACCACGGAAAATAAATGGAGAAAAACAACTTAACATAACCCCAAAAATGTAATTTAAATAGAAATCAGACTACAGAAATGTAAACATGCCTTGAAATACTTCACCACAGATACATTATGACCTTTGTGCCAATAACAACTACAGTAAACTCATGAGAAAACATCAGTAAGAAGTGTGGGTGTGTACTATAAGTGACAGAAAAATATAAGTATTTGTGATGTCTATAATATGAAACACATGTATGTGCAATTCTTAATAACTGCACTGCTTGTGGCTGCATTCTGGCATCATTAGCTAGTAGTAAGACTAAATACATTGATGGAGCTGTATACAAAACCTGTATCCATATATTGCCCTATGCACTGCAGATGTCACACAGCGCTAGATGCAAACACACTCACACAAAAAAAAAATATGTATATATATATATATATATATATATATATATATATACACACACACACACACACACACACACACACACACACAGACATATAAAATATATATATATATATATATATATATATATATATATATATATATATATATATATAAAACACACACGTTTAAGTATATGTATGTATATAGGTATCTGGGACACATAAATGTATGTATGTAGGTTATCTGGAACTGAATTATTTCTATGAGATGACTGGGCACTTAGCATGGGGTACCCATGAGTAATATGTAATATTGCCAAGTGCACTAATGATGAAATCCCCACATTACAGCAACTGCGGAGGCACTGTGTACATCCACTCAAGCTAACAGCTTCTCAGTCAGGTTGTGCCTCAGATAAAAAATTTAATTCAAAGGACAACACACTCAGAATAATCCTCCCCTCTCTGCTGAACTGTAAGCTCTGTAATGGAAAATGGAAACATTACTCAAATGGGTGGACCACCCACATACAGCTGCATCTTCAACATCAAAGGCAAGTTGGGAGGGTGGCCTAATGGTTAAGGTGTTTTCCTTTTCAACACAAGGTGCAGGGTTTGAGTCTCACAAGGGATAATTGGCTAGGCTTTAAATGGCTTGCTAGGGCAGTTAGCCTAGTACTAACCTATGACCCTTTGCATGTTTTGCCACTCTGACAGCACTACTGCAATCAATGATGAAGCATACATACAAATCAAGTACTAATGTGCCCTGTGTTCAGCAGCTGACAGGCTGTGCACGACAAACAGAAGATGATAAAATAATCTTCAAAGTGAAGCAGGATACGAAGTCTATAGTGTGTAATGATTGATTATATTCAATAGTTGTACTGAAGAAGGAATAATTATACCCTTACTTCATAACTTATTTGCTGAAAAATTCTGGACAAAGACATAAGTAATACTGTAGATAACTATGAAGATTTTGATCTGTTAGGATCCTAAGAAGCCTAGCCTTACATTCCCTTGGTAGTTTTTAATCATTACATGTTGCACACAAATAACCCAGAGGTGGACAGAACAAGGATATGTTGGGAAATGTACTTGCAGTCCATATCTATGATGATATGGATGCCAAACCAGGAATGAATTTGTATTTTTCTATCCATTCATCCAACTTATATTTGAACAGAGTAAGAGAAGTACTTTGCTTTATGTGAAGTGAAAGATGGCTCCATAGAAGACATATTCTCAGCAATACATACCAATGCCTCCAACATTTTCTATTTATGTTGCAAGAGATCGAGGTACCTTGAGCAGGTGTTCATGTGACCATTGCACTTGCAAATGTGTAATAGGTCTGTCAGAATAGGATCTGAGAAGGCTCTATCGGCAAGGCAGCAGTCACCCCTTAGTAGCCTATATGATCCCAAGAAGAAGGATAAGTCTTTGAGATGTACTGCATAGTTATTGTGATGTTGACCCTCAACTTCTTTAGTGTGAAAGCATTGTGGTCATGCAATTTGTTACAAGTGTTTGGACAGCCACACGCTGAATGGAGCATTATATTCAATGATGAACCTGATGACAGGCAATACAGAGGAGTGATTATATCCCCGGATCTGGACAAGACATGTTTTTAATATAAGCTGTGTGATAAAGAAGGACTTTCTTTCAATAGTGGATGCATGATAATCAAAGGACAGTTCCCAGGTCCCTGACTACTGTCACAACTTTCAGGGGTATGTTCTCAATGTGATACCTACAAAGGAAGTCATGCTTCCCAAAGGATACAACTGTACCTTTCTTGGCATTTAATTTTATTCCATTGTTTTGACACCTGCTGTTTGTGTGGGAAAGGTCCTCTTGGAGGATTTTACTGTCCTTTGAGATCTTTATGAAGGTGGCAAGTTAACAGTTGTCTGTAGGTTTGGTCAGCTGTAAACCCATAACATTTTCCTTGATGAACAAAAAGTAAATGCCAAACAGTAATGGATCAAGGACAGAATCTTGGATTACACCACTTGTGACATGTCTTTTGGTCCACCCACCATAAATTCCTAGGTTCTATTTGTGACTCAGTTTTCTATTCAATGAGTTACATAGGGATTCATTTATGATATATGAGTGGCAGATGCTGTTTGAATGACTTTGTGATGTCTTAATCTGCAGTGTACACTGATTTGTCCTTGTCCATTGCTTCAGTGGCCTTCTCAAAGAAGTCAACCAACTCATCAGTAAAGATAAAAATAATTTCTACCACAACCCTCCTACCACTCTAAAAGCTGAGACTAAAACATTTTGGAATGCAATAAACCAAATACTACATCCTGGTAATCCTACCTCACATAACCCATGTCCCGACAAATCACCAGATGAAACAGCCAACACCTTCAACACCTACTTCATAGGATCTATAGCTATACTATTTAATCCCAACCACTCTAGTACTACCCCTCCAAACTGCCATGAAACGTCTTCTACTGCAAACTCTCCTAAGACTTTCTCCCCCAAACCTGTGCCCACCTCCTACATAAAACTCTGCTGTCTAGGCTAAAACCATACTCTGTATCTGCTGACAACATCCCATCATACTTTCTTCAGAGTGCTGCTCACTCTCTTGCTCTGCCTATATCTATCATTATTAATCAATCTATATCTGAATCTCAAGCCCCATCTATCTGGAAACAATTCTATACCCTACGCATTCATAAAGGAAGCAACTCTACTGAAATCTCAAATTTCGAGCCTATTGCTATTCTGTCCCCTCTTTCTAAAATCTTAGAGAAATGCATATGCACACAGGTTATTCAACACCTCTTACATGAAAAACTACTCACTTCGACACGGAATGGATTCTGACCTAAAAATAGCAATACTACTGCCCTTCTCTCCTTTCTTAACCCTATCTCTTTAGCCAGAGATGATCACAAACATATCTCCTTTCTATTCCTTGATCTCTCAAAGACCTTCAATACTGTTTGACATTCTCTGCTACTTAAGAAACTAACTGAACTAAATTTCTCTACTCACACTGTAGCATGGTTCTCTAGCTATCTCACTGACAGACTTCAATCTGTCAGATGGTACTCTGCACTATCTTCTCCTCTTCCAATAAAAATGGGCATTCCCCAAGGATCCATTCTCGGCCTGCTACTTTTTAATATCTTTATCAACTTACTTCATTCTTCCTGTCCACATTCCTCCATTGTCCAATATGCTGATGACTCAACAGTCATAACCATAGCCAAATCTACCTCTGAACTCCTTGCTGCCTCCCAATCTTCCTTTAATTCAATTGAGACATGGCTGTCCAACAATCAGCTCATCCTTAACCCAAAAAATAACAAACTGCTACTCTTTCTCCCAAAAACAGCCAACCATATCAAAACTTCCTTTTCTATGTCTCTGAACAATACCCCTATTCTAGTAGAATCAAGTACACAACTTCTAGGTGTTACCATTGATGACCAACTGAAATTCGACCATCACATTAATAATTGCATCAAAAAACTCATCAGAAACTAGAACTCCTATATAGAAACAAAAAATGTCTCTCCTATGAAGCTAGAATCGGACTTACACATGCTTACCTTCTACCATACCATGCTTAACATATTTTTCCCGAATCCTTAGTAATCTTAACCCTTCTCTACTATCAAAGCATGAGTCAACATACCACAATATTGAGCTAGATTTACAGCTCAACAAACTTATAAATCCCACCACTGTCTATCCCTGAAACACTTAAACTGGCTAGAACTACCCCACCTACTTCAGTACCCACAGCTCCAAACCACGCACTCAGTTTTGTATCAGTCAGCCTACTGTCCTGCCTTGTCTTCTCTAATCTCTAACTACTCCTCAACTAGTAATCTCAGGAGTTCATCCCTTGATGTATTAGATATTTATAAACCCAAATCTAAATCAGGTCAAAACATATACAGCTACTATGCTTCTATAGCTTGGAACAAGGTCGCTCTTGAAATCAGAAATCCAACGAATCCCAAACAATTTAAGTTGGCCATAAAAAGAACATTACAAACAGAAATGGATCTGCCATTGCTCTCATCCTCCCTGACTACAGCCATTCAGCTAACATACTTCCTTCTACCACCCACTACTGTCTTATCTACCGACCTCTACTTCCTTCCCTCCTTCTCCTAGTCCTTCCTGCCTTCTATTCATCTCTACACTTTCCTTTATCTCACTTCTTCCTTCATCCTCCTTCATACTAGGTATACACCTTCTCTCTCCTCTCCTTCTCTGAAAGTTTTACTGTTTAAGTTCTTTAAACAATTGCCTTACTCTCTGTTGTTTGCTTTTCTTTTGACTTTTTAATGTCCAAACAGATTGTGCCTAGTCTAGAATTACCATATTTAAGTTTTTTTCTTATTCAGACTTGAATGTATAACTTTTGCTAAAATAGTTAGTGCTTAGTCTTTTATACCAGTTTGTATAGCTTTTAGCTTATTTTTATTGTATTATGGAGCTTTTCTCCCCAGGCTTCTGCTGAAAAAGGGCACTGGCTCAGTCAGACATACTCAGTCAACAAATGTAAAATAAATAAATAAATAAATAAATAAATAAATAAATAAATAAATAGGCAAGATCTGGCCTTGACAAATCCAAACTGGCTTGAGTCAGGAGTTTGTAGGTTAACTATGTCCTTCTTTATTAATTTGATTATGATGCTTTCAAGAAACTTACAGATGATGCTCATTAGGCTTATGTGGCAGTAATTACCCATGGCTGTTGATACCCCACCTTTGTACAATGGGATGACTATTGCTGTCCTTCATTCATCTGCCAAGAACCATGTTTGGAGGCTGATATTGAATGATCTCTGTATGGAGTCTGATAAGTCATGTTTCAGACTGACCAATAGGCAGCCTGCTATGTTATGCAAACCCACTGAATTGTTCGTGCCCTTAGATAGCACCTTGATGGGTATATATCACGAAACTGAACTTCCAAAATGTCGAACACCCTACGTTTGAACTTGGAAGATCAAAATGGGACAACATCGAAACTTAACAGCAAATTGTTTCCCAGGGAAAAAAAAATTGCTGTTCTGAAAAACACACACACAACACAAGCACACCAAAAACCTTACAAACCTACACTAAACCATACATACACAACTATCTATGCACTAACCTTAACTCAAACCCTAACCTTAAGGTCCGTCACTATCACACACTTACCTTATCTGCAGCCAAACCCTAAAGTCTGTCACTATCACACACTTAACCGCACTCTAACCCTAAAGTCCGTCACTATCGCACACTTAATTTACGTGCACCCTAACCCCAATGTCTGTCACAGTTGCACACTTACCTTAACCCATTCTGTAACTTTCACACCACAGTGAAGAAAATGTTGAAGCTGCAGAAACGGCCAACCAAATTCTTTCCTGGGAAAGAATTCAGATTTCCACGGCTTCGACATTTTCAACTTTCCAACTTCCAAGTTCGACCTTCTGGTGTTCGAACTTCTGGAAGTTTGATTTCATGATAGGAACCCCACCTTGAAGATTAGTTCTTGTCAGATATGAGAGGGAGAGTAAATGCAGGTATGTGATCTGAGACTATAGGAGGGGAGAGGGGGAGACATTTGAAGTAAATTTGTCTGCTAGAAGACTGTCTATATCCTTTGGGTCTGAGTTTGTGATATCCTTTAGTATTATCTCTGCACAGTGCTGGAGACTGGTTCCCAGATCTGTAGCATTGTTAAACAAGGCTTTGTGGTTATCCTTCTCCTGGGTGGCTATTATATCTCATATCTGGCTTTGGTTGAGTTGATCAGGGTTCAAAAATTCTTGCAAAATTTAGCAAGAGTGTGATTGGCATCTTGAGAGTTAAATTTAGTTTTGCATGCAAGATTTTTCTTTTGTTTTACTATAGAGACTGTTTATATTAAGGTTCTGCCATAGCAGTTTGTTCATAGGTTCCCAGGCAAATACTAAGCTAATGACCACTAGGGCCTTTATAAGCCTAGCTGTGCAACCCAACCCAATTGTGCCCCTATGTATCAAGAGCATTTATTTGGAGGAGAATTTTAGTTAGACAGTTTCTAGAGTTATGTGGAGAGAATCTTAGTTTCAGCATTACTGTCTGCCTCTATCAGAGATGTGGTGGGCCAAGCCTGGCATGAATTTCTAATTTCCAATCCATTGGTCAAGGTTACAGTTAAATATGGTTAGGGATAGACTCTACATCATGTGGATGGAGAGCTTGTTCCAGAGAATGAAGCATGAAGATCCCCTGAGCTGAAGTTGTCAGCCAGCAAATTCTCTTTGTCTCTCTGCACAGTGAAGTGGCACCAAGGACTACCAGTCTGGAAAAGTGATGCTTGTTGCCTTTGAGGTTTATGCATAGCTGTAGAAGGCCTTGTGGTTATCTTGAGCCTGGGAGGCTATCTTGACCTTGTAACTGGCCTAGTTGGACTTAGTTAGTCTTCTGAGTTTCCTGTTTAGTTTAATTAGAGAGCTCCTATTATTATGGAAGTCGTTCTTCCTGATTTTATTCATGACTTGTTTACTTTTGTTATATAGAATATATATATATATATATATATATATATATATATATATATATATATATATATATATATATATGTGTATATTTCCACCAGTGTGGTTTGTTTCTAGTGTTTGTTTTGAGCTTACTCCAGTAGGTACAACAGCCTCTATACAGCCATTTAAATGGTTGTACAGTGCATGGGTGAACAATTCTGCATATGTTGGTGTGAACTCAGAGTGGGAAGGATCATTGAATTTTGACAAGCTATAACTTAATAGAAAGTAGTTTCCTTTGGAATAGTTCCTAACTGCTACAGGGTTTGCTGGGGTTACCAAGTTGATTTTTTATTTACAAGAGGACAGCTTTGTGGCCTGACCTCACCAGTGAGGAAGTGACACTGGGTGGGGGGTTGCTCTCTTGTATTGATGAGTTTCAGGTCCAGTATACTTGAACCTCTGGTGGCTACACACACTATCTGGTCAAGGGCTTTTGTGTTAGTAAATTCCAGGCAATGTTATGCCTGTAAGTATGAGGCAGTGTATGTTTTCCAGTCTATTGAAGGGTAGTTAAAGTTTCCCTTGAATGGGTATTTGGTTTAATGATAATTGTCTCCACTGTGGTCTAGGTATGAGCTGTGGGATTCTAGGGACATTGAGGATGACCTATAGCTTGCTAGGGTATGATATGGGCCAATGTTTATGGTGATCTGCATATGGCATTGTCCTGCTTAATCATCGTAGAGTTAAACTTGTTGCTAATGTTCGGAAGCCTGGGGAGACAGGTGCAGACCATCCTTTGCAAAGCAAATTAAGTTTTCATTGTATTTACTTCTCTCAGAGACAGATGATGCAGTGCAACTATTTACATGTATATATAAGATATACACAGCAGTGCAAGCTAAATGAAATTACGTTCCTTTGGTCCCAGTGCAAAACATAACAATGAACACATAGATTGAATGACAGTAAGACTAATGCACATAGAGTAATAAGTAAAATATTGACAACACAATTAATTACCACAGTTGGACAGGAAGACATTAGACGGTATTATACAATAGGTATTGCAAAACTATGACTTCACATTGTGATTGCTTAGAATATAGCACTTCATCAGTTGTAGTATGATATATTCTGATGTTTATATTGCACATGTATGGAGTGGTGACTCACTCCTGACTATTGCACATTCAGGAAGTAATAGCATAAGAAATCAGCATAACTGCACCAATTATTGAAGCAATTTGCTACAGTGATTACTATAGCTGATACTTCATAGCAAGTGGCATATTGATCTAATTATTCTCTGTCATGCCTGGCATTATAGTTCAGCAGCCTTATGGATAGAGGGAAGAAGCTCCTGTTCAGTCTAGATGTTTTGCATTGTAAGCTGCAATACCACCTGCCTGAGGAAAGGTGGAAGTACATGCCATGGGCAGAGTGACTGGGATCATTGATTATCTTCCTAGCCCTTCCCACACACCAAGTCTTGTGCAGATCATCCATGGATGTGAGTGAGGAACCAATGACTTTTTCAGCTGTCCTCACTACCCTCACGAGAGCTTTGTGGTCAAATGCTTTGCAGTTACCATACCAAACTATGATGCTATTTGAGAGGATGCTCTCGATGGTCCTCTGTCGAAAGCTTTGAGGATGGACTGAAAATGGTTTGCCTTCCTCAGTTTCCATAGGAAGTGCACGTTGTTGTGCCTTATTCACTGTGTGGCTAATATGAGTCTAACAGGATAGGTCATCTGAGATGTGCACCCCTAGGAACTTGGTATTTTTGACTCTTTGCACTGCCACCCCCTTAATTTCGAGAGGTTGATGTATCTCCTGAGACCTCATGAAGTCCACTATTAATTCATTGGTCTTGATTACATTTAAGACCAGATTGTTGCTATCATGCCAGCCTATCAGATGCTCCACTTCACCCCTGTAGGCTGTTTCCTCACTATTTCTGACAAGACCTTCAACAGTGGTATCATCCGTGAAGTTGATGATTTTGTTGGATTTATGCTTGGCCATGCATTCGTGCGACAACAAGGTGAACAGCAGAAGAGTCAGGATGCAGTCCTGAGGGACACCCATGCTCAATGTAATACTGATTGAACTGTTATATCCCACACATAATTTTTGGAGTCTGCTGATGAGAAAATCTAATATCCAGTTACAAAAGGGGTATTGATGCCCAGCTGAATTAGCTTTGATATCAGATACTGGGGGGGAGACAGTGTTAAAGGAAAAACTAAAATTGATGAACAGCACTCTGACATAGCAATTATTTTTCTGTAGATGTGCCAAGGATTCAAGAAGTGCTATAGCTATTGCATCAGCCATGCAGCAGTTAGATCTATAAGCAAACTGTAATATATCCAGTGTTGCAGGTAGGCTTGAAGACATATGGTTCTTGATCAACCACTCAAAGCATTTCTTTACTGTTGATGTAAGAACAACTGGCTGGTAATTATTTAGGCTTATAGGCAGGGATTTATTTGGGTAAGGGAATGATTGCTGTATTTTTGAAGCAACTGGGTACAATGGCTAGTTGCAGGGATGTGTTGAGTATATCTGTTAGCACAGTGGACAGTTGAGTAGCACAGTCTCTTTGAACCCTTCCCATAATATTATCAGGACCATCTGCTTTTCTTGGATTTACTTGCCTCAGGGTCTTCAGAGCATCAAATGTTCTTAGACATAGCACCTCCTTACCCTGTTTGACAGAGACCTTACTTGGCACATTGTTGTTTTCCATGTCAAATCTGCTGAAGTAGGTGTTTAGTTTGTTTAGAAATTCTGTGTTATCAAATGGGGAGGATGCAGGCCTGTAAGTGGTTATGGCTTGAATGCCTTTCCAGAGATGCCTGTAGTCTATTTGGTCTGAGAAGTGTTCCTGGATTTGACATCCGTAGGTCCTCTTAGCCTCCTTTATACCTCTTCTTAGATTTGCTCTGGCCACTCTAAGGGAAATCTTGTCTTTTGATTTAAATGCAGCACTTCATGCCTTTAGGAGCTCATATACTTCACCAGATAGCCAGGGTTTCTGATTAGTGTGCATAGTGATACTTTCGATGATTGCTACATCATCAACACATTTTGAAATATAGGCCATTACTGATTCTGTATACTCCTCAGGTCAATATGATATTTTTTGATGAAAAACAAGACAGATAGTGCACTTTTCTGTAGGGATCCAAAGCAGCCTCTCCCACAAAGGGTGCCACCATTTTTTTGAAGGTTCTTCTGATTGCATGTATAATGTGTCCAACTACTGGCACTTGAGCAACTGACATGACCTTCTTTTTGCACAATCTAGTGAGTGGTACATCATGTCATGTCACTAAGGAATTATCTATGACTAGCATATTGGAATGTGTGGATCTTTGCCTTATGTACTTTTGAACTGAGTCAGTGTGATGCTTAGATGTATTTTTCATGGTGCGCCCTGCCTGTGTTGTATGATTGGTAGATTGCTGAGGGTACTTGTTTCTTAGGCTACATTTTGCTTATTTATTTATTTTATTGACATTTGTTTACCCAGAAAGTCTAACTGGGTCACAAGAGTCCATTTTCAGAGGGGTCCTGGTTAGAAAAGCTCCATTTAGCAAAGAAAAAAAAATTAAGACATCACATAAAAACAGCTGGAAAATTAAACATTTCAAAAACAATCAACAATATTATAAAGTAAAACTATAACAAAAGTATGTTACAAAGAGAATTTTAAGAAAAGCAAAATAAAACACTATATACATTTCAGGAGAGCATCATTTTGGCAATTCAGAGTAGTAATAAGTAAAAGTCATTTGTTTAGTTTAATTATAACTATGAAGGTGGAGAGAGATTAGGCCATATTAGTATAAATGGGGAGAAGGTGATAGAAAGAGGTTATGTAAAGTGGAAGACAGGCTTGGATAGCCAGGTGAAGATGAGGAAATGGTGGTGGGTAAAAAATCTGTACAGATAGGGGTATAGCATGAGCAGAGCCATGAGTTTGATAGATGGCCTTCAGAAGATGCTTGAAGGAAGAATGGCAGGTTACAGCTCTAATAGCCTGTGGGATAGAATTCCATTTTTGGCAACATTGCAGTAAAGACTATTTCCAATTGCTTTTTGATGTTTATTGATGGTGAGAAGTTGTTTATTATTAACATGAAGGGGTCTGTTTAGGTGACAGGAAGGAAGAATAGAGCTTAGTGCAGGACATGCAGGGAGGTTATAAATGATGTTATGGGCAGTAGCTTGTTGTGCAAAGTCCAGGTAGTGGGGTATTTCAAGCCAGTTCAAACTTTTAAGGGCCTTGCAGTGATGTGTACAGTATTGTTTACTGACAGCAAATTCAGCAACATTGCTGTAGAATATTTCTAGTTTAGTTTTAAGACATAACTGCTAGATGGTAAGGATTGGGTCATCATATAACAGCGAATGAAGTAGTTAAGTGGTTCCTAGGGTGGTTTTACCACAATTATTAAGAAAGTTTTTATGTTTATAAAACATTCCAAGTTTCGGTTATTTATTATTATTATTATTATTATTATTATTATTATTATTTTGAACATGGTTTTCAAATCTGAGGTTGTATAGTTATTTGGGGTTATGTTATTTAGAGTGTACAAAAAAGCTATTAAACATTGTAACTACATCATCTAATAGGACAGTTTTTAGTAAAGTTCAGCTGAAGGACCTTAGGATATTGTTGAATAAGTATTTTTAAGTTTTGTGATACTCCTGATTGGTTTAAGTTGGGTAGTGAAGTGATGAGTGGTAAGTCTTTGTGTATATGTAGGGAAAGAGTCACATATGATAGGTTCCACTGATAATATATGTACTGGAGTTTGAGACTTAAATCCAATCAAGAATTGTGTATTTTTGCTGCATCGTGTAGGTGTTGTGATTATTTGAATCAGATCAAATAGATTTATGCAGGATGAGGGACTGTCAGAGGTTACAGTTTGCCTGACATCAACCAGAATGACTTTTTTATTAGTAATAGTACTAGATACCAAAGAGAGAAATTATTTGAGTATGGGTATGTTGTTTCTAGGGGGATGTAAAGTACAATAGTACAAAGTGTTCTTTTTTTATAATTTAGCTTTAAGTGTTATGAGTATTTCAGCTGAGTGAAATTTGGGAATGAAGTTGGAAGAGGAGAACAGGTTATAGCAGCTAGGCTACTGTAGGGTGATTTCTCCTCCTTTTTTATGGGGTCAGTCAGTCCTCATAATACTATAGCCTTGTGGTAGTATTCTTACATTTTCATATTGGATTTAATCCATGTTTTAGTGATGGTTAGGATATCTGGGGAGTACTGTAATAATCAAGCATATCTGTAATTTTATTACAAATGCTACAAAGATTTAATGTTATCAGACTTAGATTTTTGGGTGAGCTTGTGCTTGATGGAGTGGGATAATTGTTTGTCTGTAAATGGGAATTGGATTAGGTGGAAAATGTATTTGTATAAGGAGTAAAGGATGCATTAGAGGAGGGATGACTAATAACTGAAGGAGGGAAGTTATCTGGACTATTATGGTACTTGCAGGAACAGGTGGTATCAAGGGTTGGGTTTAGATTAATAAGGCCAGTGTTTGGGTGAATATCTCCACAAAATTCAATATTTGAGTTCTGAAGAAAAAAATTGGAATGATTCTTAAGGGTGGGTATGAACAGATATTTGCTTTTGAGGAAGGAGTGATCATAATGACGTATTCTCTACTTAAGACAGAGACTAGTTGAAAGACTGCAGAAGTTTGGAGATATATTAGAATAGTTATTGTAATTGTCTAGGTTACGTAGGAGGCTAGAGGATGAGGCTGTGATAGTGTAGCTTAAGGGGAAGTGATAGTATGTTAAGTGGGAGGTTAGTACTATAATTTGAGAGAATAATATAAGGAGGAGTATTTTGATTACAAGAATTACTGATTAGTGAGAGAGGGGTTAGATGGCCAGGGTTTAGGGAAAAAGTCTTTTAGATAGAAAAGTGAAAGACTGGGGGTGGAGAAAAGGATATTGGTTGTCTGGGATATATAAAAAGAGGTTGAGATCTTTAAGAGATTAGGTAATACATTGTGTGTGTCATTGAGTGGCCAAACATAGTAGGGTTTCAATGGGATGGATGAGAGAGAGTCTGAGATGATTAAAAGATTAGGTAATTATATTGTGGGGAGGAGTTTTGTACTATCCTGATGTTGAGTGGTCAAATCTGTTAGAGGTGGGGTAGAATACATTTAGAGTAAGGAGAGTTGGGTGGGAATTGGGGTAGGGTAGGAGATCAGAATGATCCTGAGTTAAACCAAGGGCAACTAGAGCTGGAAACACCTGCTGAGAATGTGTGGAGATTTTCAGAGCTGGATATACCTGCTGAGAATGTTTGGAGATCCCAAAAGAAACATTCAGTAGATTATACTCATAGCAGGTCAGTACTTCAACCCAGCTTCTGTACACATCTATAAGGATATAAAAGTCCAAAGTACAGCAGATTTAAAGGGAAAAGTGCTAGACAGTGTAGGTAATATTTTTAGCTAGGGTTTGTTCCTTTGACTTAAAGATGTTGAACTTTCCCTTTGAGTGTAATGTGGAAGTTTAATGCTCAAATAGCTATTAAAGGGAGTGGTGCTTAACAGTAAAGTATAACATTGCTAGACAGAGCTTCTTCCTTTGATTTAAGGCTTTTTGAACTTTTTCTTTGAGTGTGATGGAAAGTCGTAGGGTGAGGGGAAAAGCTGAAGGGTTAAATGACAGTTATTAAGACTATGTTTAGCAAATACAGGCTAGTATTCTTATGCTGCTTTAAGATCAATACTAAATTATACATTTATACAAAAATTTTGGACAGGCTTTTATGGGATATTAGGTAGGGCAATGCTGACTATGGCCTTTATACATGTGCATACCTTTACATTTAAGATGACACACTTATACAATGTGTATAGGGTAATTGTGCTTAGACATCTATTTTAGCAATTGCAAATTCTGCCAGATGGTATAGGCTGTCTTTGTCTTGTTTCTGTCAGGAAATCCCTGTTGACTTTCAGTTAGTTAACAGGTGTGTGCTGAGTTCAAAGATGCAGTAATATAGGTTTGGAGCAGTAAAATGAAGGATGCATTCTGAAACAGAAGTGCTGTCAGGGCAAGGTCTACAAAGATAAAATATACAACAGGCAAAATATTAAGATGTGACAGTTAAATTAATAAAAATATGAATCATCCAAGGAATTATATTTAGGAGGCCTTTGTGGTTTAGGAAAGTTACTGTGAAGATTCTCGGCATATGTAGGTCTATGTGTTTGTTCTGAGCTGTGCTTGATTGGTTTAGTGTGGTGTTGCATGATACTGACAACCTGTATGTGACTTTTTTTGTGGATTCCTATGAGAGTGTTACTTCCAACAACATTATATAACTATGTCTCACACAATATGTTACTTTGTTGAAGTAATAGGTAATTGCCAGCAAATGTGAGACAACTGCTATATTGTACATGGATGCCCATTTCAACCAAACTGGCTCAGAGATGGTTGGAAAGTAAAAATCCAAGGTTCCAGGTGCTTACTAATGTGTGCTGAAGGACAAAGTAATGCTTATAAGGTATGGTGATATTTACTGAAGGAGCTATTAGTGTGGTCTTGGAAATAGTGCCCATCTCAGCACAGCTGCACACATCTAGGAATCAAAGATCCTTTGATCACCAGAACTGGAAGAGATGCACTAATCCCAAGATGCTTCCTGAGAAGTAGTACTAACTCAAATGTTTTTGTGAGCATCTGCTATTGTCCTCCCCTAGTAGATACCATGGATAGACCATATAGCAGTTGGATACAACAAGTAGCCAAACTATTAAATCACAAATCAAAACTACAATCAGATCTCTTACTGAAGTCTCATGCAAACTGTCCTTTCAGAGACCAGCTGGAACCAATGTTCCTCTTTCTTTCACCATGAACAAATGAGTGGGCAAGAGCCCAAAATTAGAGACATGTTTAAATATTACTCTTAACTTACTTATAAACATAACATAAATACAGGTTGTGCAGCACTGTGCCTATTCCCAGCAATAAGAAGTGTGATACTCTAAAGTGTGGCATTACAGAGTGACTGTCATCCTCAATGGTTTACAAGAAATTCAAAACTGTTATAAGAGGTAGGCCAAAAATATGAGGTGGAATCAGAGATGGTCTGTAACATGTTGGGGAAAGCTGACAGGAGTGAGGATATATCAACCTGTATTGTTGAAAACAGATATATTCACAACTGCACCTGTAAAGGCACTCTAACCTCTTCCTGCACAGCTAGTAATTCTCTACTATGGTCTCCTGTCCAGTGGATCAAATAGATAATTCACTCTCTTAAAAAACTCTCATGGCTAGAATTCCCCACACTGCTACAATATAACCAGCTCAAAAATGGCTCACCAAATAATAAACCAGCAAAAAAAAAAAAAACCTAGCCCTAAATTATCTATTATAACACTACTTTAATAAAAGGACTATTTGCTCTAGCAATAAGGCACTATTAGAAATAATAAAATCCAAAAACCTAGCTGGAGAATTCCTCTACTACTGTACTGCCACCAAAGCCTGGAACAGCCTTCCTCTAGACATGAAATCCAACTCTAACATAGTCCAGTTCAAAAAAACTACTAAAAGCCCACCTGTCTTCCACATGGATCTGTCCATGTATGGAACCAGGCTAAATGACTACACTAGAATAAACTAAGTCAGCTAACATATTGACCAAATTACTGGCCCAGACCTACCAAGCTAAATGACTCCATCATTATCTAAGTCACACTAAACTTGCTAAATCCTTACTATTCAAAAACCCTTCTACTGTCTTCTGCATTCTCACTATACAGTTTCCTTTAGCATACCTCAAGTTCAAACTTATAAATACTGCCCAATCTTATAAAGGCTGTATATAAAGTAATCTGCTCCCACTGTTACTATGCTTATATGGTTTTTGTATAAATACTATAAACTGTAATTAGTTTCTTTTTATAAATGTTATGTCAATTTTGTTAAGATTTTTGAAGAAATTCTATGTAAAATTGTTAAATTTCTTATTCTTTGTATGTCTTGGAGCTTTACTCTCCAGACCTCCACTGAAAATGGACTTGTTGTCCAGTTGGACTTTCCCGGTAAACAAATGTAAAATAAAATAAAATAAATAACTAGATATATAAGCAGTGTACACTGCACACTGCTATGATAGGAGTCCAACATAAAAAATATAGTTACAGTACATATCAGGAGTTGTCTGTGTGACCTCAGCATCCGAATGCCAAAAAAGGTCTACATGTGGCCTAGTGAGGTCACTGTAGCAGTGCTTGCACTGCTCACCAATTCATAGAATGTTTGTCAGTAGGATCAATAACTGTCCTGGCAAAACTGTGCCAGGCATCCACCATACACCTTTGACCCTTATAAAAGTGTCCCACAGCATTCAGTCCAGGTGGTATTGATGTTGGAGATACATGAATATTTTTGTCTCCTGTGATCACCACAGAAGAAACCTGAATGTACCACTGGCCTCAGAAGCCATGGTGCAAGCCTGGGTCATAACAGAGAAGTATGTCTGACATTGTGTGGTCACTCCCATTTTCAGCTGCAAGAATTGCTGTGCAATGTCAGGAAGTTCATTAAAGTGGCTAATGGCAGGACTTGTCATGGATGATACTATTCTGTGCTGGTGCCAACAGCAGTGCTCTGTAGCAAATCCATTCCTAGCAGGAATGAGCAGGGAAGTGCACAAATCCTTCATTTGGCATGATAGTAGTTACGACTGCACATTGTGCCCTACAGTTGTTCAGATGTGTGCATGAGGCCATGCAGATCTGTATGCAATATTATGCTCCTATATACAACCTTTAGAATAAGCAATTCTAAGTTATTCATAAGCTCAGTCCTCATTAGCATAATCATTCCACACAGAGGCCTGAATCGGTGAAATTTAACCTTGGTAGCCTCTGTCAAAGGAAAAAATCTACTTTAAAAATGATCAATACATGGTAGGTTCAGGTTAAGGCACTTTAATCTTGCAGCAAGGAGACAAAAATGTGTTAATACAGAGTTTGTCTGACTAGAATCAGGAAATGCAAGCATTTTTATACATTTTCTAATAAGACATTGCCTACCAAGCTGACGTAGTGAATCACAAGTGTTATCATCATCATTTTGTAGTGATTGTTTTTACAATATTCTGCTTGTACTATCAATTTTTGTGAGAAACTTCCTAAGGAAAACAACGTGGCCTTGGCTACCACTGGTTAGACATATGCAATGTTACCATTCAAGGTACTATGGCTAATTTGAGCACAGAGCAAGTATAGATTGGTTCATTTCTTCAACAGTCCTTTGTCTGTTTTAGCTCTCTCTTCTGCAGCTGTGCATGTTCTCATACTTCGAACAGAGCTAATTGTTCAAAATCATTACATTATAGAATATGACATTGTTCATTCATTGCTTCCTGACCTAGTAGATAATCACCTGCTTCTCAAGTACATTTCCAAAAGGCATAAACATGAATTTTGCTGTGCTAGCAGTTACTAGGTCAGAAGGCATCTTGCAAGTTTGAGAAAGCACACTGCAGTTTCAAAAGCATCTTTTAGTCTCATATAAAACTAAGCTGTATATAAAATAGTGAATATAAAATAGAATGAAAAACGTGTTAACTCATTTGGTTTCTAATTAGCATTAAGCACACACAGTAATACATATTTTTATGACATCTCCCCCCTGTTAATACTTTTAATTCTATTTTCAAAAGAATAAACAGTTTGCTTCTTCTCCTAACCTCTTCCATTCAGGATTTGCAGTTAAGAGAGTCATTCAGTTTAAACTTATGAAAGTGTTTCACTTTTCAACAACTCTTCAATTTCAGTACTTTGATACAAAGTCTCAGAAACTGACAAGTCTATAAAATCTTTGATTAACTTTTTCATGCAGGGAATACCACAACAAATGCATGCTCCTAATAGGAGTAATCCTACACAAATGGCAATCAGGATGTTCATTAGGATGGAACCCCACCCCCCAAACAGATTCTGGAAAAAGTCCGTCAGAGGGTTTGGGCCTGGTTTGGTCATGGTCGACACTTGCTGGATCACCTCAAGATGGTCATTTATTTCGTGCTGGTTGTCAGGAATATATGAACAGCATCCTTCTTTGATTAAAGTGCACGTACCACCTCTCACTGCTAGGGTGAAGTCGAGAGCCATGCAGTTCTGAAGCACCACAGTTCTCATAGCATTCAGTTCATCAGTCACTAATTCGAGAGCAGAAAAAGTTGCATTGCTCATAACTTCGAGAAGTTTAGACAGTTTTCTCAGCTCCCAAATCAATTTCACTGCTCAATATGCAGGGGCTATGCCTGCCCATGATATAATGGTGTCACTGAAGTCCATGTGTGTCAGTTTATCTTTGTTTTTTATGGAGTTATGGTTTCTCCACCCTGCTTCAATTCGTCCTACCAGATTCTCGGGTCTCTTAATTGGACTTCTAGGTTTACTGCTGACCTCTCTGACGTTTCAGATTTTTCCCTGAGGCAAAGCTTCAGTGTGTCGTATGGCCGGAACCAGGTAACCCAAAAACAACTGCTGGACCAATTCTCAGGTAGCCATTTATATGCTTTTTTCCCACAAACAAAATAATTCTCTACTTTAGTATTGATATAAGCTTGCCCTAAATGAAACATTTTCTTATCAATAATAGAAAGCTGCTTTAAAAGAACAGGATTATGTTGTATCTCATCAACATTTCTATGCATTTTTGCAAAATACGCATCATAATTTGTATCACAAATAGTTTTAGTCTTGATGGCTTTAATATAACATTTATAAGAAACAGTCACATTGCAATTGCTCCAACCCACCTGAATAGTGTCATTCTTGTAAAAACATACAATCCCTTTTTGTGTAACAGGTAGGTACAATGCTATTTTGTCTTGTGATTTCGCAGGTGAAGTATCAAAAATCAAGTTTTCCCAGGTCTCATTGACCCCTAGGGGGACAGCAGTCATTAATAATCCCCCGTATGCTGTTGGTATAGCTGTGCAAATCCAGCAGTTCGAAACATTAAAAGTCTCAGCATACACATATTAATTGCTTGGTAAGTGTTAAAGTTTGGATGCCAGTCTATGAGTAATGCATCACATTTGATCAGTTCAGCTCTTGTGGCTGGGAAAAGGAAAGGCCACAGCAAAAAGATCAATGTTATCAGTATAGCTATCAGAATAATCATGCAAATTTTCTGAGGTTGTTCTGCATCTCTGTTTACTCTATACCTGGTCATTTTGTTCTCATTGTACAACAGTAACAAGGTTTTTGTCCAGTTCAAAGTTCTTAACCAGTTTACAGTGTGTCAGATGAATCCAGGATGCTCGCTCTGCAATCTTGACTGCAGTGGGTGTCGACAGTAGTACCTGGTATGGTCCTTCCCACTTTGGAGAACTCCAGTTATTTTCTTCACAACCTTCAGCCAGACCAACGTGTCTGGGGCTATTGCTGCTTCCGATGGTCTGGTTTGTTCTTTATCTGAAACAGAATTTAACTGCAAAAGTTTGATATTCAAAAATCGCCTCATATACTCTGCAAGTGAACTGTCAGCCTCCTGCTCTACAGGCATGAGAGGTTTCCATTGAGGTGTATAATATGCCCTCCCAAGCAGAATTTCAAAAGGAGTTAACCCTCTTGCATTTGGAACAGTTCTCATGCTCAACAGTGCCAGAGGTAGACAGTGCACCCATTTTTTTTGTGTCTCACTAATCAATTTCCTAAGCTTATTTTTCAAAACCCCATTGTGCCTCTCTACTAATCCTGCAAATTGGAGGTGGTATGCGCAATGATTTTTCAGAGAAATCCCGAAATAACGGCTAAGTTGTTGTATAGTTTGATTTACAAAGTGTGTGCCATTGTCACTATAAATCATTTCCGGTATGCCAAATCTAGGAATAATTTCTTTAACGAGGACTTTTGCTACAGTAGCTGCATCTGGATTTTTAGTTGGAAAAGCTTCCACCCATTTGGAAAACATATCTATAATGACAAGGCAGTACTTCTTATTTTCGCATTTATTCAGCTCTATAAAATCCATACAAATAGTATGGAGCGGATACGGTGGTGTAGGGAAACTCCCTTGCTTAGGTTTTAATGCCCCTTGTGCATGATGCTTGTTACAAACATGACATGCTGCACAAAATTTTTTTGTGTAGTTTGTAAATCCATACGTCGTAAACACTCGATTCACTAACTGTACCATCTCCCCTGTTGAGACATGGCACTGCCCATGGCTCAACAAAGCTGCATATCTAAACAAGTTAGATGGCAAAATCTGTTTCTTCTCTTTGGAGATGTACAGTCCTTTCTCAAGAATTGCTCCTCGTTTTATCCATTTTTGTTTTTCTATATTTGTAGTAAGTGTCTGCATTGTTTTTAATATTTCTAAGTCTAAAATGTCAGATGGTTGTAATTCCTCACTTAAAAGAAATATTTCTGAAGCTGAAGCTGCTTGTTTTGCAGCTGTATCAGCCCTTGCATTACCTTTTGAAATCCTATCCTGTTGCTTGGTATGAGCTACGCATTTGCAAATAGCTACTTTCTGAGGTAACTGAATAGAGTCTAACAAGTGTAAAATAAATTGCGCATGATTAATTGGTTTACCAGTAGATGTTATCATTCCTCTATTTTTCCACTGCTGTGCAAAAACATGTACAGTAGAAAAAGCATACTGGCTGTCAGTAAGAATATTAACTCATTTACCTTTTGCCAAGGTACATGCCCTTGTCAGAGCAATAAATTCTGCTGCTTGTGCAGATAAGTTGTGCGGTAAAGACTTTGCTTCTAAAATCTCAGTATCAGAAACTACTGCATACCCCACTAGATTTTGTCCTGTAGGACCCCTACTGCATGAGCCGTCCACATAGTATGTCACCTCGGCATCATCCAAGGGAACATCTGTAAGATCTTTTCTAGGTAATGTCTTTTGCTCAATCTCCTGCAGACAGCAGTGTAGTTTGCCATCTGCAGGGGTTGGGAGAAAGGTTGACAGATTCAAAGTTGTGCATCGTTCAATTGTCATATGAGGTTGGCTCAACAGTATAGTCATACAGGAAAGATGTCTAGCAGGAAAAAGATATGCTACTTTTTCTTGCAGTAAAATAATCGTGACTGCATGAGGCACTCTCAATGTGAGAGGGTGGAACAATACTACTGAGGCTGAAGCCTGCACTGCCATTGCAGCTGCGACTACTGCTTGTACACAGTGGGGCAGGGATCATGCCACTGGGTCCAACTGTGATAAATAGTAAGCTATGGGGCGTTGTTTTTCCCCATGCTGTTGTGTTAACACTGATGTCATATAACCTTGCTTACAATCTACAGTTTGGAAAAATCGTTTATGATAGTTTGGCAATCCTAAAACTAATGAAGAAGCTATCAGTTGTTTCAATTTGCAGAAAGCTGATTCTGCTTCAGGTGTCCACTGTAATAAATCTTGTGCTGACATAGGTTTTTGAATATCAAGTTGGTCAGTGGAGCAGATTCCAAGGCATAGTTTGGAATCCAACTCCGACAAAAGTTAGTAGTACTCAGGAAGGACATAATTTCCTTCTTGGTAGTTGGTTTAGGTGCTTGTAATATTGCTGTTTTTCTGTCTTCATCTAATATTCTGCCTTCTTTGGATATTACATATCCCAGGTATTTGACCTGTTTTTTCCAAAGTTGCAGTTTGTTTTTGTTTACCTTGTGTCCTTGAGTGGCTAAAAATTGTAGCAATGCTATGTTATCTTCTCTGCATTCATGCTGGGTGGGGGCTGCCAGCAGAATGTCGTCTACATAAAGTAAAATCTGACTGCCTTTCGGTGGGATAAATCCCGCCAGGTTACTTGCCATTTCCTGTGTGAATATTGTTGGACTTTCACAATATCCCTGTGGTAGTCGCGTATATGTATACCTTTTCCCCTGAAATGTAAATGCAAACCAATGTTGGCTGTCAGGGTATATCGGTATTGAGAAAAATGCATTGCTGATATCCACCACAGAAAAATACTTTTGTTGAGGTTTCAAATAATTTAATAAAGTGTGTGGATCTGGCACCGTAGGTGCCCTGGGTATAACTGCGTCATTTACAGCTTGTAAATCTTGGACCATGCACCATTCTCCATTTGCTTTCCTAACAGGAAATAAGGGTATATTACATGGTGAATCGGGAGATTCTATCAAGACTCCTTCCTTAAGTAAGGCTGCTATTATAGGTTTGATTCCTATTTCTGCATCCTTTCTCAAGGGATACTGTCTCTTTTGAGGTTTAAATGCTGACTCTGGCGTGATAGTGACTGGTCCTGCTGTACGAATAAGTCCAACATCTGATTTCCCTGTTGACCAGAGAGTCTCTGGTATGTCTCGTAAGGCTTTTTCCTCTTCCTCTAATAAGAGTGCTACTCAGCTGTCCTCACTTGCCTGTGAGTGTACAGCTGGGTGTGTCTGCGTTATCCAATTTAGTTTCTGCTTTTGTACTCCCTGTTCGGAAAGTTCTAACTCTGTCTGCTTTTCCCACCTTGTGAGTTTTTCTCCTAGGTCTGCCCACTTCACATTTCTATCTTTAGTTAAACTCACATGTGGTAATCGATTAGATTTGTAAAGTGCTAGGAATTCCTGGGGCAATGAACAGCTCACTACACTGTTTCCTTCTGTGTCCCAATACAAATTTCGTAATACTAATCTGTTAGCATGGTTTTTAAACAGTTCTTGCTCATATTCTTTATCAGGTCCTGGCTTGCTACAGTAATATAGAGCGCAATGCAACAAATGCTGTTTATCAGTGTCAAGGGAGGGGGATTTACTGATGGCTACGTTCATCAGTTCTTCGGTTACTGCCCCTGGACCAGTCGTAACCAAGTCCTGGCTGTACCAATAAAATGTTTCACCCTCCGGTCGCACTACAAAAGTATCCATTTGTCGCTGCGCTTCCATACCCTGCATATTTGGAACTACTGCTATGCCAAATATCTGCATTAGGTCTCTGCCCAAGAGATTCACTGGGCATTTTGCAGAAACAACAATTTTGCTTTTCTGTGTCATCCCTGAAACTGGGTCAGTTATCACTATGTTGTGGGAGAGTGGCTCCCGATACAGCTGTCCATTAGCTGCTTTCACTAATATATAGTCAAGTGATTCTGAATTTTCTGGTAGCTTGGAAGGATGTATCAGGGTCCGTGAAGCCCCTGAGTCACACAGGAATCTAACTTCCCTCCCCTCTACCAGAAGTGTAACTTCCAGTTTTGTGTCTGCTAAGTAGAGCTCTAAGCTCAATAATGCTAAGTCTAAAATTTCATTTTCTTCATTATCTGTGATTTCATGCACATCCTCTATTTCTTCTATCACATCCTCTAGCTCTTTTATCACATTTGCACTTGTCTTTTCTTGTTTATTCCTTTTCAGTGATTCTTGGCTATCATATAGTCAGTCCTCACCCTCCTTGTCTTCTGTGGTTACCTTTTTATTTTGCCTGCAATCCCTTGCTAAATGTCCCTTTTTCCCGTATTTAAAACATTCACCCCTTTTCTTTCTTTCTTCAAAGTCCTCTGATCGTTTATCAGATTGTTTGTTTCCCTGGGCATTTTTCTTACCCTTCTTCACAGTTTGTACCACAAAGACTTCTGATCCGTCTTCTACTGCAAATACTTGAGTTTTCTTTTTCTTTTTGCTATTAAAATGCCTTTCGGCATGTCTTGCATATTCAAGTAATTACTGTGATCTACTTGTATGATGATCTACCATGTGCTTTGTAATAAAGCTGCTAATGGGTGCAATACTGCCTTTCAAAAATGCATTCTTTAGCTGCTGTTCATATGGGGAATCATGTGTTTGATCTTCAGGTACCTGCATTCCACAATGGTTATTAAAACATTCTAATAATCTGGCATAATATCTATCTACAGTTTTACCTTCTTGTTGTATGCATTGATTAATGCAAGTCCAATCAGCCCTTGGCTTCCATTTCTCAGAGATTTGGTCCGTTAGACCTTTCACTCTGTTATCCAGTTCTGCATTACTATGTGGGAGTGGTCTAAGCTCTGTGTCACGGGGATTCCAGTTGCCACAGATCATGTGCCAATCTGGACCTATGATTTGTCTGACTACTTTCTCTACTTCCTCTCCATTCAAATGGTAACTTAACCTCATGTCCTGTAAGTCTTCTAAGAATTTTCTAAAATTAACTTTCGGATGGGGAATTCCCTCTGTGGCTTTCCGGATGTCTTCCGGTGTCCACGGTCTATATACTAGAAGAGTAAGGTCCTGTCCTGCCTGTCCTGCTTGTGGATTTGGTACTTCTATGAGTGGACATATCTCTTCTTCACTCATAGCTTGTGAATTTTTATTCATTACATACAATTCAATATCCCCTCTTAAATTACGTGTTCGAGACCTAGTCTCGATAGGATCTCTGACAAACGGTTTTAGTTTTGCAGGAACAGCTGGGTATAGCGGAGGTGGATCATCTTGTCCACTCACTTCATATTCTGGTAAGGGAAGTGGAGGGGGCAGAGAGGCTGTTGCTATTACCAAGTTATTGTCTTCTTTATCTAAAAACATTGCTTTTGAATTTTTAATCTTTTGTTCCCTGCGGTTTACTTCCTCAAGCCACCTGTGTGCCTGAGGGACTCCTAATTGTCATTGCTTTTTTAGCTGACCTTCTGCGTCTGTTTTAAGTTGTCTAACAAGTTTAATAAGTGAAGGTTTGTCTAAATTACCATCAAATTTGTTTTTATTAACCCATTTTGTATAATATCTAACATTATCGGCACGCTGTAATTGCATATATTTTGCGTCTTCGGTTAAGGGCGGGTCTCGGGAACTTTTTGTGCACTGATTTCCCATGTTGCCTTAGCTAAGTTAGAAATTGTTATGTAACCCATTTTATCACGTGGTACCATGACTTACACTTCTTCACAGTTTATCAAGAATAACTGCCTACCTATTCTGTTTCCCTGATCTATAACAAGACAGCAATCTTTCGTGTCCTTGATCTGCACTTGCAAATCTCCCTGACAAAAACAAAAATACTGTAACAAGTCCCTGATCTAAAACAGAAAAAGGTAAATTCCTCCTTACCTGAGCCTCAGTGTCTTGATCCCACCGGAACGTTGACTCGTCCTCCAATCACAGTTCAGAAACAGTGGCTGGCCTCTTTTGAATGACAAGTCAGTCGGAGGTCTTTCAAAGCAGAAGAACCGATGTGGCCTCTTCTCCATATGGGTTCATGCCACAGGGCCCAATTCTGACCTGAGCTAGAGTGAGAGATATGTTTCCGGTCCGAAGGACCAATCTGTCAAAGGAAAAATATACTTTAAAAATGATCAATACATGGTAGGTTCAGGTTAAGGCACTTTAATCTTGCAGCAAGGAGACAAAAACGTGCTAATACAGAGTTTGTCTGACTAGAATCAGGAAATGCAAGCGTTTTTATACAGTTTCTAATAAGACATTGCCTACCAAGCTGACGTAGTGAATCACTTGTGTTATCATCATCATTTCGTAGTGATTGTTTTTACAATATTCTGCTTGTACTATCAATTTTTGTGAGAAACTTCCTAAGAAAAACAACGTGGCCTTGGCTACCACCAGTTAGACATATGCAATGTTACCATTCAAGGTACTATGGCTAATTTGAGCACAGAGCAAGTATAGATTGGTTCATTTCTTCAACAGTCCTTTGTCTGTTTTAGCTCTCTCTTCTGCAGCTGTGCATGTTCTCATACTTCGAACAGAGCTAATTGTTCAAAATCATTACATTATAGAATATGACATTGTTCATTCATTGCTTCCTGACCTAGCAGATAATCACCTGCTTCTCAAGTACATTTCCAAAAGGCATAAACATGAATTTTGCTGTGCTAGCAGTTACTAGGTCAGAAGGCATCTTGCAAGTTTGAGAAAGCACACTGCAGTTTCAAAAGCATCTTTTAGTCTCATATAAAACTAAGCTGTATATAAAATAGTGCATATAAAATAGAATGAAAAACGTGTTAACTCATTTGGTTTCTAATTAGCATTAAGGATACACAGTAATACATATTTTTTTGACACCTCATAGCAATATAAGCCGTGGTGGTACAGTAATAGCATTTTACCTCACAGCAAGAGGTTCTCCCATTTGATTCTTGGCTGGACTGCCTTCTGTGTGGAGTCTGCATGTCCTCCCCATGGTTGAGTGGCGTTCAAAAGACATGTGTAGAATGGGCGTGCCTTTGTTGAAGGTTGGGTGTCAAGCTGGCACCTCAGCACCGTAAAAATCTACTGCCAATCATTAGCCGACCGGAGTTCCGCTGTGGCGACCCCTAACTGGGGAAAGCCGAAAGAAGAACAACAGCCTCATAGCAATATAGAAGTCATAGAGGTACATTCTGACAATAAACAGCACCTGCTAAATGTAATCAATAATATGGAAAGCTGAAAGTCTACTTGCTGAAAGTATGTGCAGCATTTTAATTGATATTACTTTGCTCTAGATGTGGCTGAGTATTTCTTTGCATAAATACTTGCTGTGGGGAGGTTTGCAGTGCCTGTTTTATTTATTTATTAGAGGAATGAAGGTCAGAAAGACTAAGACAGAATATATGTGTGTGAATGAGAGGGAGGCTAGAGGAATGGTAAGGATGCAGGGAGTAGAGGTGGTGAAGGTGGATGAGTTTAAATACTTGGGATCAACAGTTCAGAGTAATGGTGAGTGTGGGAAGAAGAGGGTACAGGCAGGGTGGAGTGAGTGGAGAAGTGTGTCAGGAGTGATTTGTGATAGATGAGTACCAGTAAGAGGTAAAGTGAAAGTCTACAAGAGGGTAGTGAGACCAGCTATGTTATATGGGTTGGAGACAGTGGCATTGACAAAAAGACAGGAGTCAGAGCTGGACATGGCAGAGTTAAAGATGTTAACATTTGCACTGGGTGTGACAAGGGTGGACAGGATTAGGAATAAGTATATTAGAGGGTCATCCCAGGTTGGAAGGTTTGGAGACAAAGCCAGAGAGGCAAGATTACATTAGTTTGGAGGCACTGAGGAGGGATGTAGAGTATATTGGGAAAAAGATGCTAAGGATGAAGTTGCCAGGTAAGAGGAAAAGAGGAAGGCTTATGATAAGGTTTATGGATGTGGTGAGAGAGGACATGCAGGTGGTTGGTGTGACAGAGCAAGACGCAGAGGACAGGAAGAAATGGAAACAGATGATCCGCTGTGGTGACCCCTAATGGGAGCAGCCAAAAGAAGAAGAAGAATATGTATTTATTTATTTATTTATTTATTTACATTTGTTTACCTGGAACTGGACAAAGGTCCTTTTTCAGTGGAGGCCCAGGAAGAAAACCTCCACCGAAAATTAAATGAGCAGCAGAGTACATGAAGAACAATTGAATATACATACAATAGCAAATAATACATACTGCAACAAACATTAGCTATACATACAATATGAAACATAGTAATGAACAGATATACCAATTTCTAGCTAAAGGCTAGGAATAAAGGTAGGATGTATATACAGATAGTACTAAGCTCAAACAGATACTGTTCTAAACTCATATACCTAAATCTATATACAAATATTGCACTAAACTCAAACAGATATAAAGCCGAAGCTCCACGTGAAGGTGGAACAGGCTAGAAGGGCTAATGGGATGGAAAGGGAAGATAGAGGAGTAAGTGCGGAGACTGAGTGAGTAGTATATGCTGTAATGAGAGGAAGCTAGGTGTAAGTGTTTTAGCAAGATAAAACTTGCCAGTTAAGCACAGCATGGGTATATACAAGTGTAAGGAAGGCTAATGGGAGGCATATCGCAAAGCAAATGTGAAGTATAGCTCTTAGAGAGGCACATCTGCACTGTCTTGTGATAGGATGAATCACACGTGCACTTGTGTATATTTTTTTTTCTAAGACACACATAGGTGGGTATAACAGTAACTGGTTATTACCACACTCACATGATACCACTATGGTACCGTCCATGTGGGTAACTGCATGTCAGTTGAAGCTGGCCAAACAGGTATTACTCTAATGTTCCTATGGAAAGTGAGCAACTGTCAAACCAGTTACTTGTGTAGGTTATACTAATGTATGTATTTATTTTTTTGATGGAGTGGAGTTATTTGCACTGTTCTTTGCGTGCTTGTCAGTAGTTTCAGGGTATAAACCACACTCCTTTGCCTTCTATTAGCAGTGTCAACTGAGTGTAGAGGAAATATACTATACTGCACATTGAGTAAGTGGACTTTAGCAGTCCACTATAGCATACTCACATGATGTACTTTTTTATCCACACAGCAATATGCCTGGCAAGACTATGAAAACAGTTTTTTCTGATGCAGAGAATGAAGTATTGCTGCAGGTCTCCATCTCCATGGCTGATGGCTCTTCCTTTAGGCAACTGCTGACTGGCCCAGTCATGAATGACTTTGGCAGGTGGAGCCCAGATGGCAAACAGATAAGCAGCATATTTTAGAGCTCCACAAAACAGTACTAGAAAACAGGGAAAACATATTTTCATTAACTAGAAACAGAAAAAAAAATATTAAGGAACTTAAGCACTACAATTCTACCAAATTTTAAGAAATATTATTGAGTTTGTCCTGTCAAAATATTCTGGAGAACAACACAGCTGTTTGGTAATGGCCAGTTTAAAGAATTCTCACTCAGAAACCACTCTGAAGAAGGAGATACAACTGATGTCTTCCACATTACATGAACTGTCATTGAAAATGGATCGATTCACTGATAATTTGGAAAGTCTCAAGGAAAACTGGCAAAAGCAAACAGATGTACTAAAAGAAATACTGCAGCAACAACAAAGTAAATTACTTGATGTGGAAACATCACTAAATGACATAGATGGAAGACTCAAAGAAAATCAGACAGAATTCTTACTTCACCAAAAAAACTGGCTACTTAATAAAGTGGATGATTTAGAGAATAGGGAGAGGAGAACTAATATAAGAATATTTGGCCTTCCAGAAAGAACTGAGGGAGAAGACATCATCACCTTTTTGTATTCCTGGCTTCTTGAAGTGCTTGATTTAAAAGAGGGATTATCAAATGGAATAGAAAGAGCTCACAGAGCCATAGGAAAATCTATACCCTCTTCACCTAATGTACCACCAAGATCAATTGTGGTAAAGTTCCTCTCCTTCTTGGATAAAGAGCTCATTTTATAAACAGCCTGGAGAAAAAGTCCCATAACATATAAACAGAGTCAGATCAGATTTGACAATGATTGTTCTGCAAAAGTGTTAGAAACAAGGAAAAAATGTGGCCATTAGTGAAACTTCTCAAACAAAATAAAATAAAAGTGCAGATGGTATATCCTGCTAGAATCAGAATTTTCTATTCAAATGACTTGAGAACCTTTAACAACATTAAATAAGCTTCTACCTTCATCAAGAATAATAATATCATCACAATTCCTGAAGAAATGGACTGGACTGCTTCCACCAACTTGAAAAGATCTCCAGAAAAAAATACTCGGTCTGATGTAAGGAAAAAGAAACAAATAACTGATTCTAAAACTACACAGTCTTCCAAATCTCTCAAAGAACCAACAAAGATATAGACTTCTGGACTTTACATCAAAATGCATGTATTTTATCTATTATATTGCCTATTATACTCTGAGACATTTATACATTTTCTTAAACTTATACTTTATGCAACATACTCATCACAAGTCTAGTGGTTGTGTCTGATAATGTTAAATGGTTTTATAAATTAGAGTGACTTCTAAAAATATAGTTACATCTCATTCATAGACAGTGAGGAAAACCAGATCCAAATGTTATCTTTCAATTTAGTATAATTAGTTATATGTAAAGGAAGAACAGAGACAACATATACACAAATGTTTTTTCTCATCTCCCTTTTTATTAATAGTATATTTAGTCAGGGGTGGCCCGTGCTATCAGATTGCAGCCCCCTCAACAAAAAAAAAAAAGAAAAAAAAATTTTAAAAAATTTGCGGACTTCGCGCATGCGCAGTAGCTCAGACTACTGTGAGTCTACTGCGCATGCTCCAGGCAGTCCGGCAGTCCAGGTAGGGAAACATAGAAGACGTCTGTGCACTTTTAAAGTGCACAGACTCACTGGGAAAAAGCGTCGGGGCCGGACTGCAACAGCAGCAGTCAGTGTCGGGACTGTGGATTAGGGTTTGGATCGCGGGAATCTCACGGGACTGTGGATTATTGCGCGGGCATTTGGATTAACGTTATGGAGAATAGGCAGCAAGGACAGGTAAGTGTGTGTGTGTGTGTGTGTGTGTGTGTGTGTGTGTGTGTGTGTGTGTGTGTGTGTGTGTGTGGGCATGCACATGAGTGTATGTTAACTGTAGTAAAACTGAAGAAACTGGCAGAACAATTTACAGCAAGAAATATTTACAGGGCCTGCCAACTTATCTTTAGTGTTGATTTGTTTAACCACACATTCATATTTATGTGCATTAAAATAAAATGACCTTTTTTGAATAACCACTGGTGAATTGACATTCTTCCATTAAAATGTCCCCAAAACAGTTGCTGCTTCTTATAATGACCCAGCCATTTCTCAATAACACTAAATATTTTAAGCATGCTGCTATCAAAAGTGGTGATATCTTGAGTCTGTTGTTACTCCAAGTTTTCTTACGTGTATTACATTGTGAAGCAACCGATCTAGAAATTTCCTTTCACTTCATCAAGGACTTCTTAAAATGTTGTCAGTCATACCATGTATGCATAAATCTATGTACTAGGCCAGCAGATGCTTGTTCATAGGTGCTCTCAGTGAATCAAATTCTCCTTAGCCTAAGGAACTGTGAAATAGCAATGCTACACTGTATACACTTTGGGTGGTTGTAACTGTGGTTTAAAAATGTATTTTTAGAAGATGGTTTGTCAATAATGGTAGTAATAACAAAACATCCAATGTCTTTATAACTGTGGCATCTAGAATGCCTATTGTGAAAATTCAGATTTAATTGAAAATTGTATACGGTATGTTCAAACATGACAAAAACTTTTGCAATTCTATCATTTCTCCTTTCCAGGTTGCCCAACAGTCATCTGAAAAACAATCTTTTTCATCCACTCAGTACATGGGATAAGAATCAAATTTAGATATCATGTTCTATTTTATAAATACACCGCATGACTTTATAGACTTATCAGGCTTGGGGACCAGTAAAATGAGATGCTTTATTTACAATTAGGTTTGAACATTTTCTGTAGCTCTTTCTTGGCTTATCTGGTTGGCTTTTGGATTCTGATGTTTGGCAGTTTCAGTTTTACTTTCTTAATGGGGATGACTTAATTGTTGTGCTGGATTAAACTGTTTCTGTCGGGCAACTGTAGAATATGTCTTTATTCTTGATTACAAATACCTTCACTTCTTGTTTCTGAGATACTGACAATGTTTAATCTATTTTGACTTCAGAACATGCTGTGGGAGCCTTAACTTCCTCTGCAAATGTACTTATCACAGAAATTTCCGTTTCTCACCCAGGCTTCAGAAAAGACTACAATTTCAGAAGGTTCTGCTACTTTGCAAATAATATGTTTTCATTAGTGGGCACTTACACAAGTACTTTATCTCATAGTTTGAATTATCTGAGATGAGCGTTTTTGCTGAGTCTCCTATACTTCTCCATATGTTCCTTTGCTATAGACATTATAGTTCTTAATCTGTCTTGCAGGTCATTCTCTGAGATGAGCATTTTTGTTGAGTCTCCTATTCTTCTCCATATGTTCCTTTGCTATAGACATTATAGTTCTTAATCTGTCTTGCAGGTCAGCAAAATGCTCTATCATACTTTTAAAGGGGTATTTTCCTCCTCCTCTCATGTTTCTTTTACTATATGTAGCAAGCCTCAGAGATGTCTGTCATACAGTAGTTCAGATGATGTAAATCCATTCGAGGCTTATGATACCTTAATTACACTGCAGGGAATACATGGAAGCAGTTGCTCCCTGCCTCTCCCATCCAGATCTGTAGCCTTTCATAACATATACTTTAAAGTTTTATTAAGATGCTTAACTAGCCTCTCTGTATGAGGCTGATATATAGATAACCTTCATTGTTTAACTAGAAAAAAAAACTGTTAAAGTTCATGCATTATTGTGGTCATGAATTGGGTGGCCTTGTCAGAAAGAATTTTTTCAGGAGTTGCTATTGTAGAAATAAGCAGTACTAGTTTTTTGCAATGGACTTTGTGTTAACTTTTCACTGGGATATGGCCTCAGATTTTTAAAAGTCCTCCCACAGGTATGAGCCTGATGTTTTCCTCTACCTTCATCCAATTCACCTATTTGTTCCAGAACAATGAGAGCTGGGAATACCCAAACTAGGTGAACACCCTACTGCTCATTCATCCCTGAGAGAGAATCTCCATTATCTCATCCACTCCTTGGCAAGTGTCAGGTGGTAAACAGCAGGCTATCTTGCTGGCCCTGAGGGTGGCCTACTTTCTTCACTGGCACTACATGAAAATGCCCCAGGTGCTCATGGTGGTGTGGTAGGGAATACCATCAGGCTTGAACCCTGAACCCTGTATGCAGGTGTTAAAGACTTGAGTTCCCTACCCACCACCATTTGTAAAAAAATTGCAGATTTTTGCCTCATATTTGATCTGATCTGTTCCTCATAATATCTGTGGTTTGTAAATGCTCCAATGCTTTATATTTGATTGTGTAGTAGTAGCATTGTTGCCTCACAGCTGCAGGTTCTCAGGTTTGATTCTTGGCTGGGGTTCCTTCTTTGTGGGGTGTGTATCTTCTCCCTGTGTTTGTGTGGGTTTGCTTTTGTGTCCTCCCATGTTACGAAGACATGTCTGCATTATTTCTTCCTGGGCCTCTGCTGAAAATTGTTTTTTTGTTCCAAGTCAGACTGTCCTGATTAACAAATGTTAAATAAAATTGACAGGCATTTGAATTTCAGACTTCAGGTTTCTGAATGTTTAATTTCTTACATATTTGATGGTGCAGTGGCAGTATTGTTGCCTCATAACTGCAGGATTTGTGGTTTGATTCTTGGCTGTGGTGCCTTCTTTGTGGAGTCTCCATCTTATCTCTGTGTTTGTGTGGATTTGCTCTGGTATCCTGCCATTTTACAAAGACGTGTCTACAGTATTTCTCCCTGGGCCTCTGCTGAAAATTGTTTTTGTTCCATCAGAAGTAAAATTGACAGGCATTTGAATTTCAGACTTCATAGTCTTCAGAAAATACATATTAAACAACTTTTTATTCTAGCAATAAATATATAGTAACACAACCTTTTATTATAGCAATTTTTTATGTTTATAAGATGACTATTTGAAATTTTTCCTTATTTTTGGGACTGTAATACCCTGTTAGTGGCTTTGTCCAGGTTTTTTGTGCTAAGGTTGACAGCTATGGCAAGAACTGAATTCACTGAATATGTTTGAGGGCTGTATTCCCTCATTACTGGGTTTGTCCAGGTGTTTTGTGCTAAGGGGTTGACAGCTATGGTGAGAACTGAATTCACTAAATGATAGCCATTTAAGTTTCAGTCTTCTTCTCGTTCACAAAACAGCTGATTTGGCGTAGTGGTATGTTGCTCTTGACTGTTTTGCACAGGGACCTTGTCTGTAAAATGTACGATGGTAACACAGCATTTTTCTTTCACAAAGCAGGTGATTTGGCATAGTGGTATGTTCTGACTCTTTTTTGCACAGGGACTTTGGCAGTAAAATGTATGGTGGTACCGTGGTAACACAGCATTTTATTCTAGCAGCTTTCCAAGATTATACAAGCAATGTTTAATGTGTCCCTGGTTTTTGCCCTTTTGACCCACCCCAATAAATTTTGCTTTTTCCAGACTTCTTGTGCTGCGAAGTTGAGATGCAGTTGAGTATTGACCAGATTTTACAAGGAGCTGAGAGCTGCAGGGGAAGAGAAGTTTAGTGCTAATAGCACAACAGGCTGCATGCCTGCTTTTGATGCAGAAGGTTGTTGGTTCTACTCCCATAAGGGGTGAATGCTGAAAGTTAAGGTACTAATTATGAGCCTGTTATCAGTTTGCCATCCATTTCCTATTGCAATATTACTAGTTTATTTTTAATGTAATTTAGGCAATTTATTCCACAGGGGCATCAGACACTTTATTGTTCGATGAAACCATGAAATGTAAAGGTGATTGCTAGCACCAACCTCTTCATTACAGATTTATTTAACGTGGAATTATTTAGATGACTTTTTTACTACTTCAGAGATTGTGCATATTTACTGATAATGGTGGACTGTAGAATTGTGCATATTTACTGATAATAGTGGACTGCAGAAGTTTGAGTAGACTTTTATGATGGAAATGTTCTGAATTGGACAGTTTTGTTTCATTGTTTACTGGAAAAATGTTCAAAGCAATAGGAAGGTGTATCAAAGAGAACATGTATGTTTCATATGCAAGGGGCCTATGATTTGAAAACAACCCAGAATTAATTTTTATCTGCCACGAGTAAAATGTATTTTCTTTGAATGTGGATTTTAATGTTGTTTCAGTGAATGTGAGTTTCAAGGGCAGAGAAGGTTTAATGCCAAGTTTGTTATGTCTTAGTGTTTGTGCTGTAAAATGCAAAAATAAAACTTTCAAATGAAGTTCAAATCATCATAGAAGTAAATCAGTATGCACATTAGTGTTTATGGTAAATGGAGTGAAATAGCAAATTAATGGATCATTGGAATGGCTGCAGGGAGGCTCCATTCGACCAGGGTTTTGTGAGGGGGAAGGGCAGCAAACTTAGACAGCCCCAGCTGAACCATACCTCCCAACTGTCCAGATTTTCAAAGAATGAATAGATGTTTTGCTTCTTATTTTTGATTTGTTCCTCATAAAAAATTGTGGTTTTCTGGCAAATCATTTAAGAATTAAGTCATTAAATAATGACACACCTAGTTTCAGACTTCATAACCTTCAGAAAAATGCATGCTAAAGTAAGACCTGTTCTATCAACTGTCCCAGTTTATAGAAGAGCATTTTTTAGTACTGTTTATATGTTCCCCCCAATATATTTGGCCTTGTCCAGATTTATGTCCCAGTTTATACAAGAACATTTTTTAGTACTGTTTATATGTTCCCCCAATATATCTGGCCTTGTCCAGATTTATTGCATTAACAGGTTGAGAGGTACATGCAAATAAATTGCTTTATAGAATTAGGCATAGCCAAACCTCTGAACTGTCCCTGATTTTGACTCAAAATGTTGCTCTTCCCCTAATGATCCCTCCGCAAAATAGCAATTTTGGAAGAAAACATGGAGGGTTTATAATTAAGAAATAACTGTAATAATCAGATTACTTTTATTTCAGAAATGCATGTAGATTATTTTATTTTGTCAGCTGCTCAAGTTAGCAGTACTAATATTAAAGTGTCCCTTCTTTGACAGGTTCCCAGCTGTATTGTGTTGCTATTTTATATTTTACATCACATTTTTGGTCCATTTTTCATAAAATTGTGTTTTTTTGGCAAATTAGTGACAAATAATTAAAGACTGAAGTTAGAAAATAATGACAAACATTTGAGTTTCAGATTTCATACCATTCAGAAAATTCATACTAATGCAAGACCTCTATTAGCTTTCTAAGGTTATAAGAGCGATATTTTAAAAATTGTCCTTATTTTTGGGCCTTTGTCCCATTTCTTTGTATGGCTTTGTCCAGATTAAATGCTCTGAGGTTGAGAGGTATGACAAATGTGTCAGGGCCATCACAAGTCAGCCAGAGACATTTCAAACTGTGACATACTTGTTACACCCCACTCCCCCATGTAGTGACTCTGGATGTGTTGAAGCAAGGCAAGGAGTAGTTATGCAGTGTAAATGTGCAGATAATCCCACCCATCCAAGGTAGACACAAGTACTAGAGTGGCTTTTCACCTGTCCTTGATTTGTGCAGAATGGTCTGGTTTCTGTCATATTTTTTGTACTGTTGATTTATGCTTATTACTCAAAGTGCATGTTGCTCTGTGTTTAAGTAGCAATACTTTAATGACCATCAGGTAAGCTTGGCTGAGATTGCAAGATGCAAGTAAGCTTTAATAAGCATACTGTTAAAGAATTGCCAACATTGAAAGCCTTTCTGTTGCCATGTAGAGAATACTTAACTAGATAATGTATAAGCCTTGGGTATTGAAATGCATATGCCAGTATTTGTAATAAAGGACAGAATTACATTATTTTAAGAGTCTCATTACACTTGGAGACTTACAGTCATCTCTGCAGGCTTTAACCATAAACCGAATGCCAATCGTGTGGTCTATAACCTGTACAGTAATCCTTTTAAGCAATGTATCTTGAGCTTATTTCTTGTTTGCTTTTCATTTTTTACTTTGATCATGTTTTCCGCATGAAACAAGTAGTTGTTAGGCAGCAGGTCTTTTTTTGGATAAGGAACATTTTTACAAGTGGGGGCATCAGAGATTTCTACTTTCAGCATGTTACTTTAATAAAGCTGAATATAAATTATAATTAGAACTGCAGTGCAAGTGGTTTGAGTTGAGTGCTGCTTGTTTTTCTTATACTTGATTTTGACTGGCATTCCATTAATGTATTTAAAAAAAAGTAATTTATTTCTTCATGCCTCACAACCTTTTTTGTTTCCATCTAGATATTAAGCTGTCATGCAGCCAATGCATTGAAATATTTTTATTCTTCTACACTTCATTTTGTCTTGATTGGACTCTCATGCCAACTGTTTGGCACCCAATGCAGTATATTTAGTTTTTGTGGTTTGCTACTACAGGTGTTTGTGTGTGTGGTAGGGAATACCTCAGGCTTGAATCCTGTACCTTGTATGCAGGTTTTAAAGACCTTAATTCCCTACCCACCACCATTTGTGAAAAAAACTGCAGATTTTTGCCTCATGTTTGATCTGATCTGTTCCTCATAATATCTGTGGTTTGTAAATGTTGCAACACTTGATATTTGATGGGGCAGTTGTAGCATTGTTGCCTCACAGCTGCAGGTTCTCAAGTTTGCTTCTTGGCTGGGGTGCCTTCTTTGTGGGGTCTTTATCTTCTCCCTGTGTTTGTGTGGGTTTGCTTTTGTGTCCTCCCATGCTACAAAGACATGTCTGCATTATTTCTTCCTGGGCCTCTGCTGAATTTTTTTTTGTTCCAAGTCAGACTGTCCTGATTAACAAATGTTAAATAAAATTGACAGGCATTTGAATTTCAGACTTCAGGTTTCTGAATGTTTAAGTCTTCGCATATTTGATGATGCAGTGGTAGTATTGTTGCCTCACAGCTATAGGTTTTCTGGTTTGATTCTTGGCTGGGGTTCTTTCTGTGTGGAGTCTGCATCTCATCCCTGTGTTTGTGTGGATTTGCTCTGGTGCCTTGTCATTTTACAAAGACGTGTCTGCAGTATTTCTCCCTGAGTCTCTGCTGAAAATTGTTTTTATTCTGTCAGCAGTAAAATTAACAGGCATTTGAATTTCAGACTTCATGTTCTTCAGAAAATACATAGTAACACAACATTTTATTCTAGCAATTTTCTAAGTTTATAAGATGAATATTTGAAATTTGTCCCTATTTTTGGGACTGCATTCCCTCATTATTGGCTTCGTCCAGGTCTTTTGTGCTAAGGTTGACAGCTATGGCAAGAACTGAATTCACTGAATGTTTGAGGGCTGTATTCCCTTATTATTGGGTTTGTCCAGGTGTTTTGTACTAAGAGGTTGACAGCTATGGTGAGAACTGAATTCACTAAATGATAGCCATTTAAGTTTTAGTCTTCCTCTTTTACAAAGCAGCTGATTTGGCGTAGTGGTATGTTGCTCTGTTTTGCACAGGGAGCTTGGCAGTAAAATGTATGGTTCTAGCAACATTCCAAGATTATACAAGCAATGTTTGTGTCCCTGGTTTTTGGGCTTTTGACCCCCCCCCAATACATTTTGGCTTTTTCCAGTTTTCCTGTGCTGCAAAGTTGAGTATTGAGTAGATTTTACAAGGAGCTGAGAGCTGCAGGCGAACAGAAGTTTAGTGCTGCTTAAGTGAAGTTTGTTTGCCTTGTTAATAGCACAACAAGTTGTGTACTTGTCTTTGATGCAGAAGGCTGTGGCTTCTACTCCCACAAGGGGTGGATGCTGCTGTATTGAGAATGTTCTCCTTGATGAAGATACTAACTATGAGTTCGTTATCAGTTTGCCAACCATTTTCTCTTGCAATATTACTAGCTTATCATTTTTTTAATGTAATATAGGCAATTTATTCTTGAGGGGCAGCAGGCACTTTATTTTTCAATGAAACCATGAAATATAAAGGTATTTGCTAGCAGCAACCACTTCATTAGTTACAGATTTCTTTAATGTGGAATTATTTAGATGACTTTTACTTCTTCAGAGATAGTGCATATTTACTGATAATGGACTGTAGAATTGTGCATATTTACTAATAATGGACTGTAGAATTGTACATATTTACTGATAATGGTGGACTGTAGAATTGTGCTTATTTACTGATAATGGTGGACTGCGGAAGTCTGAGTAGACTTTTATGATAAATGTTCTGAACTGGGCAGTTTTGTCATTATGGGTGCATGCATTTTGTTTCATTGTTTACTGGAAAAATGTTCAAAACAAATTTAAAACGCCCTCTAACAACTGTAATATATTGTACAAGGAATATAATTTAGTACAATGAGGAAGGTGTATCAAAGAGCACATGTATGTTTCATATGCAAGGGGCCTATGATTTGAAAACAGCCCAAAATTAATCTTTATCTGCCACTGGCAAAATGTATTTTATTTGAATGTGGGTTTCGATGCTATTTCAATGAATGTGAGTTTCAAGAGCAGAGAAGTTTTAATGCTAAGTTTTCATTGTGAGACTGCATTGCTTTATTTTATTTATTTATTTATTTTATTTTACATTTGTTGACCGGGCTAGTCTGGCTGGATACATGTCCATTTTCAGCAGAGGCCCGAGGAGAAAAGCTCCACTATATACTAAGTACATTACATAAAAATTGACTACTCTAAGATATAGCTAAATCAGAAATTACAAAAACAAAAAGAATGAAAGATAATTTCAAAGAGAAACAAGTTTACAATATGCAGTTCATTAAATATCAACAATTGTACAAAAATGTACATACTTAAATCTCAACAGTAAAAGGAACAGAACTGAAATAGGGTAGAGATGAAAAGAGTGGAGGAGAAACAGAGTGAGAGAAGATGGTTAGTCAGGTGTATTGCAGGAACAAAGCCAATGATTTTGGAAGTACAGTTTAATTTTCTGTTTGAAAAGTGGCAGGGATGTAGTCAGAGTTATGTCACTAGGTAAGAGATTCCAACTTCTGCCTATTGTGCTAGTGAATAGAGAATCACCTGCTGTGTTGTTTGCCTTTATAGATTTTGTCATGAGTTTACTAGAGGAGCAAAGTGAGTTAAGATTGTTGTAAGGGATTAGAAGTTGAGAGAGTATTGGGGTGTTGTCTGGTAGGTGTAATATGTTGTGGGCAATAGTGAGTTGAGGAATTATAAGGTAGTTTTGAAATTCAAGCCAGCCTAGTTGTTTTAGGTTTATACAATGGTGGATCCTAAAGGGGTTACTAGTGGCGAAGCGAGCTATGTTGTTATAGCAAGTTGCAAGTTTGTTAAGATTAATTTTCTTAAGGTTTGTATAAATAGGGGAAGCATATAGGAGAGTTGATAAAAGATGAGATTTTGCAATCTTGGTTCTAGTTGCTGGGGTTAGAAAAGGTTTGATGTGATATAGGGATCCTATTTTTCTGTTAACTAACTTGATGTTGTTGTTAATGTGCTGATCGAAGGAGAGATTATTGTCAATGGTTATTCCTAAAAGTTTTGTAGTAGGATCAGGTGAGATGATAGCACCATTATTTGAGCAGATGGTAAAGTTTAAAGGGGGGGACCGAGTGGTGGGGGAGAAGAGGAGGAGTTTTGTTTTTTTGGCATTTAGTAGGAGAAACCGTCTAGAAAACCATGTTTCTACAGTATTAAAGGTATTTTGGGTCAGTGAGATCAGTTCTGTAGAGGATGGTGCCGAGCAGATAAGGGTTGAATCATCTGCGTATTGTATGCAGGTTGCTTGTGGGATTGCAGTCTGAAGATCGTTAATAAAGAGGGAGAACAGAAGTGGACCAAGAATGGAGCCCTGGGGAACTCCGATGGAAATGGGCAAGAGTGATGAGATATGGTTTTCCCATATTACTGCTTGTTGTCTGTTGTTAAGATAAGATCTAAACCAATTAATGGCGAATTTATCACAAGAGAGAGATTCAAGAATGTTAATTAAGAGAGAGTGGTTGACCATGTCGAAAGCTTTAGAGAGATCAATGAAAAGAGCGGAAGAGAGAGTATTATTGTTTCGATTTTTGTTGATAGTATCTACAAAGGAAAGAAGGGCAGTGGTGGTACTGTGGTGAGGTCTAAAGCCATGCTGACAGTTTGCTATTATGTTGTGAAGAGAGAGATAGTGCACAAGTTGCTGATGAATACATTTTTCCATGATTTTTGCTAGGAGTGAGAGAAGGGCAATTGGTCTAAAGTTGGAAAGGTCAAGGGAGTTACCACCTTTATGTAGTGGGATAATATAGGAGACTTTCCAGATGTCAGGGATGGTTCCCTCTTGGATAGTTCTGTTTATAAGTAAGGATATAGGGTATGCAATTTCTTTGGCAGCTTTCTGAAGGAAAAGAGAAGGGAGCTTGTCTGCAGAAGGGGTGCAAGGTTTCAGTTTGTGAATGAGTCTGTAGATGAAAGAAGTAGATATAGGTTTTAGAGAGAAGTTGTAGGAGGAGTTAGCTATATTAGTTGGAATATAAGAGTTGTTGGTGTTCATTTGTTTGGCTAGGGATTGAATAGTTTCAGAGAAAAAAGAGTTAAATGCATTAGCAGTCTGGAGAGGGGTTTCTGGGTCAGCATTCAGTGGGGAAGGAGTTTTAGCAATTCCTGGGGAAAGAAGTCTATTTACTGATGACCAGAATTGTTTAGAATTGTTAAGATGAGTTTCCTGAAGTTCACAGTAGAATTTTTTCTTGTCAGAGATTATTGATTTCTTAGCCAGATTTCTAAGCTGGCGGAAATGAACTAAATCAGGGTTTTGTCTATGGCATCTCCATTTCGTCCATGCTTTGTTTCTAGTATGAATGAGTTTTTTAGTATCGTTGGTAAGCCATGGGGCTGTTTTGGTCTTTACTCTAATAGAACGTTCAGGAGCATGTGTATCAAGTATGGATAAGAAGGTAGTATTAAAGAATAAGACTGCCTCCTCCAGGGAAGTGATTAAGCAATTCCAATTGCATGCTCTCAGTTCAGCTTGAAAAAGGTCTATGTTAAAATGCTTGATAGAACGAATTAGCCTTGTATTTGGGAGGTTAACACATTCTGACTTTTCTCTAGTAATGTAGGTTAGGGAGTGGTCGCTGATATCGTCTGGCATAGTACCTACTTTATACTGTTTGTTTACTTTATTTGTGAGTATCCAGTCTAATATACTCTCTCTCTTACTGGGCTTATTGACTCTTGTAGTTGAGGTAATAGTTTGGGTGAAACCATGTAGGTTAATATGAGAGGAGGGATTGTCAGCATTAATAGTGTTCCAATCTATGTTAACGTCGCCATGAATTATGGTTTCTTGGGGGTAGGTGGTAGAAACCCAGCTAAGAAAGTCTTCTAATATTGGAATGTTATTACCTGGAGGAAGATACAAGCATATAAAGTAAAGGGCTTTTTTGGCATTAAGTTGGAGTTTAATAATGATGGCTTCTATTTTGCTATCTTGGTTTGGACATGCTGGTTGAGTAGAGATGTTAAGTTGATTTTTGGGGGAACATATAAACAGTACTATTTAGTAGATGACTTAGTGTTTGTGCTGTAAAATACAAAATAAAACTTTCAAATGAAGTCCAACTCATCATACAAGTAAAGCAGTATGCACATTAGTGTTTATGGTAAATGGAGTGAAATAGCCAAGTAATGGTTCATAGGAATGGCTGCAGAGGCTCTTCAACCGTGATTTTGTCAGGGGGGAAGGGCAGCAAACTCAGACAGGCCCAGCTGAACTATATCTCCCAACTGTCCAGATTTTCAAAGAATGAATAGATTTTTGCTTCTTATTTTTGGTTTGTTCTTCATAAAATTTGTAGTTTTCTGGCAAATCATTTAGAAATTAAGTCACTAAATAATGATACACTGAGTTTCAGACTTCATAACCTTCAGAAAAATGCATGCTAAAGTATCAACTGTCTCAATTTATACAAGAGCAATTTTTAGTACTGTTTATATGTTCCCCCAGTATATTTGGCCTTGTTCAGATTTACTGTATTAACAGGTTGAGAGGTACATGCAAATAAATTGCTTTATAGAATTAGGCATAGCCAACCTCTCAACTGTCTCCGATTTTGGCTTAAAATGTTGCTCTTCCCCCTAATAATCCCTCCGCAAAATAGCAATTTTGGAAGAAAACATGGAGGGTTTACAATTAAGAAATAACTGTAATAATCAAAGTTATAGATTACTTGAAATGCATGTAGATTCTTTTATTTTGTCAGCTGCTCAAGTTAGCAGTACTAATATTAAAGTGTACCTTCTTTGACAGGTTCCCAGCTGTATTGTGTGGCTATTTTATATTTTTGCATCACATTTGGTCCATTTTTCATAAAATTGTGTTTTTTGGCAAATTAATGACAAATCACTAAAGACGGAAGTTAGAAAATAATGGCAGACATTTGAGTTTCAGATTTTATACCCTACAGAAAAGTCATACTAATGCAAGACCTATTCTATTATCTTTCTAAGTTTATTAGAGCAATATTTAAAAATTGTCCTTATTTGTGGGCATTTGTCCCACTTCTGTGTATGGCTTTGTCCAGATTTCTTGCTCTGAGGTTGAGAGGTATGACACGTGTCAGGGCCATCACAGTCAGCCAGAGACATTTCAAATTGTGACATACTTGTTGCACCCCACTCCACCATGTACTGACTCTGGATGTGTCCAAGCAAGGCAAGGTGTAGTTATGCAGTGTAAATGTGCAGTGTGACTCCCCCCCTCCCCATCCAAGGTAGACACAAGTACTACAGTGGCTTTTCATCTGTCCTTGATTTTGCAGAAAGGTCTGGTTTCTGTCATATTTTTGTTCTGTTGATTTATGCTTATTACTCAAAGTGCCTGTTGCTCTGTGCTTAAGTAGCAATGCTTTAATGACCATAATGTAAGCTTGTCTGAGATCATAAGATGCAAGTAAGCTTTAATAAGCATACTGTTAAAGAATTGCCAACATTGAAAGCCTTTCTGTTGTTACCATGCGGAGAATACTTGACTAGATAATGTATAAGCCTTGGGTATTAAAGGACAGGATTCCATTATTTTAAAAAGCTCATTACACTTGTTGGAGACTTCCAGTCATCTCTACAGACTTTACCCGTAAACTAAACAGAATGCCAATCATGTGTGGTCCATAACCTGTACAGTAATCCTTTAAGCAATGTATCTTGAGCTTGTTTCTTGTTTGCTTTTCATTTTTTACTTACATGTTTTCCCCATGAAACAAGTAGATAGTTGTCAGGCAGCAGGTCTTTTTTGGATAAGAAACATTTTTACAAGTGGGGGCATCACAGAGATTTCTACTTTCAGCATGTTACTTGGCACTTTAATAAAGCTGAATATAAATTATAATTAGAACTGCAGTGCAAGGAGAAGTGGTTTGAGTTGAGTGCTTCTGGTTTTGCTTGTACTTGATTTTGACTGGCATTCCAGTAATGTATTTAAAAAGTATTTTTTTTTCATGCCTCACAACCTTTTGTTTCCATCTAGATATTAAGTAAGCTGTCATGCAGCCAATGCATTGAAATATTTTTATTCTTCTACACTTATTTTTGTCTTGATTGGACTCTCATAATGATGGTTTGCCATGCCACCCAGGGGAGTGTATTTAATTAAAGTTAGTTTTTGTGGTTTTGAGCATAGCCCCTCCCCTTTCTGGTTGGCCACACCCCATTTCCCCTTGACCCCACCCATTCAGCTGGCTCCTGCAGCCCCCCTTTGATTTGAAGTCACCAGCCGCCACTGTATTTAGTTCACCTCATTGCTGCATACTAGGAACTGAAAATTTTTAATCATAGTTTCTGTGGATTACTGACTTCACTAGACTTCAAATTCCCATTTTAAAAGTAACATAGATATCCATATTTTTACATGTGGAAAAAACAGTCACTATAAACAGAGTTTCGTTACTGGGTTCTGACAAGGCTGTTATTTGAAACATTCTTGTGCACTAGTTAAAGCTTCCCTTGTCTGCTATGAAATATTTAAGGTGGAAATAGTTAGCTAAGGAATCCCCTGCTTGTCTGTTGTTAAGGTAGCGCTTGTAGTGTGATATCAGTTGCACAAGTAGTATATTTTAAGCTCATTTAACATGGTCTTTAGATTACTAAAATCTACAAATCCTAACTTCTTTTAAATAAATAAAAAGAATAGGTGTGAAATCAGTGACAGAGTAGCTGCTTTTCATGTAGGTAACACAAAAAAGAAGAATTTACAGAAACATTGAATAACATCCAATTGTAAAAGTAATAGAAGCATTACAGACTACATTTTTACACTTGAAGTAAACACAGTCCTTTCTTACTTTTGAATTATTCCTACCTAGGCTATGAGATACACTATGCTATGGTGATCCAGTAAAATTACATGTCTGATAGTTTTGTAAGCATCTGTTACAGCGTTGCAAGTGCAAACAGGAAAATATGTGTGTGAGATGCACACATCAGCTGCAGTTGTGACATACTTCTGTGCACATAATAAGTAAAATTAAGATAGGTTTTAGACATATTATACTGAATACTTCCTTAACCTGGTAACAGAAATCATATAATTTCAGAAGCCACAAAGGGACGTATTACCTTGTACTTATAACTCCTGCTTATTTGAATATAATGTGCACATTGCTTTATTAGATAACATAGTAAACCCTGTACTGTGCAGTGTTATTATTTTCCTAGACATATTGAATTGAATTAAGTAGTAACCAAATAAATAGTGAATACAGTAGACAGTAAATTACTGATTACTCTCCTCACCCTTTAGTGCTTTCTAATCTTTGGTAAGTGGGGTTCAACTTTCAGTAAAGTGGCAAAGATGCTGGTAATTAGCCAAAATTCTTACACCAACATGCAAGTAGTTTGTTTAACTGCACTACTAAATTGTGTGGGCATGTGAACTTATTTTCTATGATAAACAGTTGATTTATTCCCAGCAAAACTTTAAGCTATGGTTCTATAACTCATAAAATTGGCATCTCAGACAGTCTTGCGAGTGCCAGTTGCTGTATTGTGGAAGTTGCCTTGATGACGGGGGAAGTACTGGGAAACCTATAGTAAAATTGCACATAAATTAGCATAATAAAGTAGTTTAGATGTCATTCATTCTACCAAGAATTGTTTGAATTACACATTTACAGACGTAGGTTCCTAAGAAATGCAAATCCTAAATGATATGCTGCATGCTACACATCTGGTTAAGGTAGGGATTTATAACATAAACTACCTTTAATCCTTCAGACATTAGTTGTATAGCTGACTATTATGCAGCTGATATTTTTACTGAATATTGACAACTGTTTAAATAATAAGGTTATCAGTTTCTTAGTGAGATGGTTGGTAAAATGAGTTCACCTTGGAATTTCATCTTTATTTCTTTAAAGTAAAGGGCCCATGAGAAAATGTCTTCATGGTCTGCTTTTGCTACTGCTTCAAGTAGTAAAATAAGACATATTTTTAAATTGTAATTCTTGGTGAGAAATTCAAGTAGAACACTAATTAAATAGATATGAGACAGAGAGGTTTCGTAAGGCACTGTTCAGCTTAATAGGTTTTGTATTTTTTAGAGTGTCATCACTTTTAACAATTTAATAACAAAGAAGGGAGTCTGCCTACTCTTGTATCTTGCTGCATGACACAGTCTTTGATAAACACTCCATTATAAAGGTTCTAAGGAACTGTGGCTGTGCAGAACAGCTTCAGTAATGCTCTCTCTTGACTAGCATTTTGTTCAATATTCTGTGATGATATTCTCATAATATGAATTGATATTATAACTATGCATTAGTATTAAGAAGTTTATAAATTGCTCACCCACGTGGACACTTATCAGGGCAAATTGCTTCTGTTTCATCATCAATGAGTGATCACATTGGTCTAATGTTGTCTTTCTTCGTTTTTTCTTTTAATTTGTCACAACTACATTCATGAGTGGACATAAAATAAACTGAATCTGGTTATGCTTTCATTTGTCTCTAATTGAAAGCATTTGAGTGATATGTAGAGATTTATGACCTGTATTGTTCACTCAAACATATTTACATTATCATCTCTAGTGAACACAACTCTAAGGGTTCGTTTGGTGGACTACATAGTTTTTGTAGTATGATTTAAGTGTTTTGAATAGCCTTGTCCATATTTATTTTCACATTTTAATACATTTATAAATCAACTTCTCTCAGTTATAATATATTTTTAGTATGTAGGAGAATGGTTATCTGACATAATCTTTAGTATATTGGTCATATCAGAATAATGGAGACTATTAATATGTATATATATATATATATATATATATATATATATATATATATATATATATTACTCTCAGGCTAAAGAGAACTAATGTTAAACAACATTTACTCTGTTATAAATGAGATTTTACTTTATGAATGTTTAAGTAGTGCATGATAGGATGATTATGTTCTGAAAAAGAAGTCTAATCTAATATAAAATTAAATCTTATTACCAAATCAATACTCATTTCCATACATTATGTTAATTCATTATTAATAGTTATATAGGGAAAATAATAACTAATATTGTTAAATCTTCAAGATAAGAGAAAAGGTGTACTGGAGCTCGAAAGGGGTTAGTTTTTTCTTTCTTTCTTTTTTCATGAGGGAAGTCATGGTAGGCAAGCTCTTAGATTTCTTCTCATCTAGCAGATTGGAAGTGTATTTAATTTCATGCACATTAGAGGGTTTACAAAAATATGTATATACTTGTTGTTATACAAGTAATTTTGGCATATTTCTTTTTTCTTTTTTTTTTTTTTGTTGGCCTGAACTAAACTCTAGTTTAAGTTATTTGACCAAAATTAAAATATTGACTGCAATGAGAATTATTAACACAGTAGTTACACATTTTACATTTGGTATCGTATTACAAAATATAATACAAAATAAATATGATGTAAAGTTAAATATTGAGAATGGACTTGACTATTTTATCCTTAAACACTAACTGTTTAAACAATCCAAGGAAAATATCTAATTTATAAAGATATATGAAATTAAATAAAGTACAAATAGTATTTCTTCAAGAGACTCACTTCAAAACAAATGATACCTTTAGCTGAAATCCTAATGAATATATGATCTTATCTTATTCTTCATATAAGAAAAAGACTAGGGGAACTTTAATTTTAAGGAAAAAATATCACTATGCCTCAAATCATTTACAAATATGAAGATAAAGAAGGACTACTAGCCATAGTAATAGTAAAATATAACAATAGACTCTGGACATTAGTAAATATATATTGGTTTCCAGGTATTGGGGTTGGGACAATAAGAAAACACATGGATCTAATAACTAGAGTATACAAAATAAATTTGATTTTGGGAGGTGATTTTAATTGTATATTGGATAAATCAGAGACCACAAGCAAAATAAAATTATGTGTAAGTTCTATAGGGAAGCTACTTAAGAAATGGGAAGAAAGTTTAAATGTAATTGATACATTTAGTTATAAGAACAATTTATTATTATTTTCACACCAAGACCACAGATTTGGGACACATACAAGAATTGATAAAATCTTCATATCTCAAGAGCTAAATTCAAAAATAATAAAATTTTCCATAATCCCTTGTCCCTTTTCAAGCCATAATTAATTAATTCTTAAAATACATACAGATTATAAGAAATTAATTTTTATGTCAAGAATTTCAGCTTATATTACAAAATTAAAACACTTTAATCCTTGGTTAGATTCAGAAGTGCAATTCTTTTTAGATATAAACTACACTACTGAAATAAATGTAATTATTCTTTGGGATACCTTGAAAGCCAATCTAAATGGAAAAATTATTTCATGGCATAAAAACAAACTAAAAGAGTTGGAATCAGAATTATGTAACATCCAAAAACAAATTACAGATCTCACTATTAATTCATCTACTTACACACAAAATAATCATAAAAAGCATTGGAAGACTTAAACAAAAGACAGAATGAAATCCTAACTCACAAAACTGATATAGCTGTAAAAAGGTTAAAACTTAGTTCCTATGCAGTATCACCCAAACATATGCATAATTTAGCAATAAGATTAAAAAACATTTGATTGAAAATAATATTACAAGTATTATACATGAAGGAAGGAAAAAAAACAAAAAGGTTTTGGATATAAATGGTATACTAGATGCATTTAAACATTATTTCTCTGACCATTATAATGATACTTCACATATAACTAATACATCAAACTTAGACCTGAAATTAGTAAAGGTAAAGGCGATACCAGAAAAGCTAAAGTTAGACATTCAAAAACAAATATCTCTAAAAGAAATTACTCAAAAAAATCAAGGAAAGTAAAAATAATAAAACACGGGGAATTGATGGAATAATTAATGAATTGTATAAGATATTTCCATCTTTAGTAATATCATTGTTTCACAAAACTTTGAATGAAATTCTAGCACAAAACACAGCTCCAATTTCATGGAGATACTCCCAAATTACACCCATTATAAAAGAAAACAAAGATCCTTTACAGTGTAAATCTTATAGGCTAATATCTTTACTTAACAATGATTATAAAATCTTCATGTCAATATTAGTTAGAATTAAAAAATCATTGACACACATAATAAATGAGGATCAAACATGATACATTTATAAAAGACACACACATGACAATATACAAAGAATTATAACACTCATAGGTTTTCTAAACAGAAACAATCAAGAAGCTCTAATAGTAGCTTTGGATATCAAAAAAGCCTTTGATTCATTGAGCTGGGATTTTCTTTTTAAGGCTTTAGAATAGTTTGAATTTCCTTCTGATTTTATTATGCTAATAAAGAATATTTATAAAAAACAATTTGGCTTATGTAAAACTTGGGCCATTTACCTCGAAGGCTATTGAAATAACCAAAGATACAAAGCAGGGATGTCTGATTTCTCCCATCCTGTTTGCATTTGGAATTGAATTATTTGCCTCATTAGTACACCACAACTGTAATATATCAGGCATAGATGTATATGATCAACTCAATTAAAAAAATATGTTATTTACTGATGATGTTTTACTCACGTTATCTATCTCAGAGAAATCAGTACAAAAACTAGATGAAATAGTGGAAAGGTTTTATAATATTTCCAGCCTTAGATTTAACAAGAGAAAATCTAATTATATACATTTGAATAAAAAGACAGCATTTACCTTAACTACAAATTGTGTGATAGGAAAACAAGTTCCCATAAAAAAATATTTAGGAATAACACTATGTGATAATTTGGAATCTACATTAGTCACAAATTATAGCAACATAATTAATAAAATAAAAATGTTAATAGTAAGCTGGAATAAAATGTTCTTGAGATTTGAAGACAGATTACAAATAATAAAAATGAAAATACTTTCAAAAATTAATTACATTGCACAAGCTATTCCTATAGTACCTAACAAGAAACTCTTGAAATAAATAAATACAATTCCATTATATAGGGTTGGGAGGGTGGCCTAATGGTTAAGGTGTTTGCCTTACAAACACAAGGTGCAGGGTTTGAGTCTCTCAAGGGATAATTGGCTAGGCTTAAAATGACTCGCAAGAGCAGTTAGCCTAGTAGTAATCTATGATCCTATTAAACTTTATTTTGTATCCAAAAGAAATAGAATAGCCTATACACATCATATTAAATCTTGGGAAATGGGTGGAATTAAACTTCCAGATCTAGAATCATACATAAAATCTTCCATATTAAGAACTATCATTAATTGGATAGATCCTAATTATTCTTCAACATGTAAAACATTGCACACTATTATTTTTCTAAATGAAAATCAAATAATTAAAAATTGTATATTAAGTGAACAAAATAATAGGATATGGCACATATTGACTGTTAATATTCAATATAATATAACAAAACCAACAAACTTAAATTATATAAATAATATTTACAATTTATTCAGAAGATTTATATATACTAACACGGATATTAAGATTTGGCTAGACTTGATAATACCCTTTAGCTCTACAAAGAATTTCTTCAATAAAATTCATAATGTTATTATAACTAGATGGGAGGGGGAAAAACTTCACTTGTTGGGAACATTGTATAGATAATCAAGTAGTATTAGACATTCAGCAAATTAAGAATAAATATGACATTCCATCAGCAGATTGGTTAATACTACAAAGCATATTATCATATGTTAAGGATCTTAATAGTAAAATTATTAATTCTCCTAAAAAGACTAGTCCAAATTTGATAAGTCTAATATATGAAGGTATTTACGACAATTAGAATTGGATGAATCTAATTTCAAAATTATACAAAATATTGATAACATATAAAACTAACCCAAATGCAAGGTATTGGAATTTCATAGCATAAGAATGTCACACTACTCTACCATTTGAGAGTAAAACAAATATTTTTTGTTATGTTAACTTAACATTTAATTTACAAATATGGAAAATATTTACATGGAAATATACTCAAAGGGCATTTATTACACCTGATAAACTAGCCATATTCAATTAATTTGATAAAGCCATCTGTTGGAGATGTTCTTTAAACTGTAAAGCTGATTGTTCTCATATTTTTTCATTGTATTAATATAAAAAAATTCTGGGAAGAAATTCCTATTTTTCTCCAAGCTATATTCACAAATACCTTTATTTTAACCAAATCCTTAGCCCTCTTAAATGCTAATGATACTACTGGAATGAATAAAAAGGATCATACCTGCTTTGGTCCATACTAGCTGTGGCAAGGAAATGTATAACTAGAAAGTGGAAGTCTTCACAAGAACCTACTCTGGAAGAATTCTTGAGATTGATGGAGGAAACAGTTACATTAGAAATCAAGGTGAAGGAATCGAGAATTTCACCTAAAACATGGACAAACAATCCTTGGGGAAAAATGTTAACTCTTATTGAGACATTAAAAATGAACCATAAATAATGAATGCGCAACTTTATACTTTATTAATTGAATGTTATACATTTTTGTTACTAATTTCATATATTGTCTTAATTTTTTCCTTCCTTTGTTCAGGTCAATTGTACATAGTGTATATAAAGGTTTATAATGCTTGTTTATTGATGATTGTATTGTTAAACATATTCTTTGGAAAATAAAAAATATTTGAAAACAAATGAATGACTTTGGCAGGCTCTTGACATAATGCAGTCAGTGGCCAGAAATGCAAAAATGACCTGGCAAAATGTACGGCTACCAGCATTAACTGTGATGTGGAAAAACCTGCTCTCTACCTTGCAGAGGAAGGTGGGATGACGGGAAAGGGGGCAACTAGTGGAGCCACCTTTGGTGGAGACAGGTGAGTTTCTAGCATCTCTAACAGGGGGATGGATTTCATATAGTTCTACTGTGTGGTGTTGAACCTTGCAGCTGAGCTGCAGCCATGCAACTAAAGTATTGGAGATGCCCCACATATATCCTGCTATTCCTGCATTACACCATGATTCATTTTGATTTCTCCCTTCATTACTGAACATCCCATTTGTTTTGTCTGGTGCAACTACCATAGGTATATCAGTGATATGATGCCCGTGGGCATCTTCACAAGGTACCTTGTCCAGTATTGCTGGTAATCACAGCAATATTAATATCTGCATGGGGAGTAAGGTGAGTAAGGTAGAGGTGATGGGTTATACTTATGTTTGTATTTCTGCTTTACTGACTTCACAACTGATTTTCTATCCAACACCACTACTATTGTAGATGTTTCACTGCCCAGTGTTGGTGACTCATTCAGCTTTGATGGTGAATGCCCCGAACAGCTGGCATAGTCATGGAGTGCAGTGCCTGTGCTGGACAAAGACAGTGTGAACACAACATCCCCTACACTGACCATGGAAACAACCTCATTGCCTGTGGATATCCTAAAGACACATACCACCATAGAGGCAGGACAGGTTATTGTGGACATTCATGGTCAGGGCAGTGTGTCGCCCCTAATGGCACAGGCATGGATGTCTGCCGCAAACCCCAATGTGGGAGGCTGAACAATTGGGTGTTTCTAATAATGCATGTCTCAGGCATGTTTACTGCCCTCCCCTTAAAAAGGTTGTGTCTATGAGTACTAACAACTTCAGTGTAGACAGTCATGATGGAGGCAAAAGCTAGTACCTTCTCAGCCTTTATAAAGATGATATGAGTTCTCCTGGGTGTTCAGGATAACCTCAAGGTGCATGTGTCAAGCATTTTTGACATTTGTGGCAGAAGCAATTACTTGCTTGTGCAAAGCAGATCCACCCAGGCTTGCATTCCATGTGGCAGGTGAGATCCATGCAGCTGACCCACTTCTGCCTCCATGGATGGCAGCCATCCTGAATCTGCACAGCCAGGGTCACAGTCATACAACACCAGCACTTCCAGATTGACATCAGAAGTAGGTTTAGATGTGCGTACAATTAAGGGGAGGTGTCAATGAGATTATGGCTGTCATGGCAGTGATTTGTATGGTAGCAGATACCTTTCACAGCCATCCAGCCTATCTATATCTAGTAAGGGCTATGTTTCTACCCCTCAAACTCCTGGTAGAGGGAGCTCTCATGGGGGGGGGGGTACATGGGATGCCCACTCATGTTCCATGCTTGTGCTGGACCTCTACATGAGATTGAGCTACAATGCTGCAACTATTGCTAAGGCTATGACCCAGCATACCAGCATGCATACACACACACACGCGCACACACACGCACACACACACACACACACACACACACACACACACACACACACACACACACACACACACACACACTACTATTACAACCCCGACTGCCCCAGACACTCAGATAACCCGTGACACTGGCCTGTCACAAAGCCTTTGGCAGAAATCCCCTCTTTACCTGTAGAAGACATTGCACACTTCATCTCCCATCTCAGTCTGTACATTTGGATTGCCTATGTGTGATGCACAGTGTGCTCTCTGTGTGAGGCACACTCTGGCATTAGGTATGGATGGATCACTTTTACTGTAATGTATATGCTTTATTGTGGGTGAAAGTTGTGTGTCAGCTGCTGCCTCTTTGCCAGTGCCATGGCATACTGCACTTAACTATTTCTACTATGTTCATTCCCTGCTGCTTGTTTCACCACAGCTTCAAATGCTAGGATATATTTATCTTAAAATAAGTCTCCCTGCTGCATACACTTAAAAAATTTTTGAACATATCTAAGGTCATTTTGCAGGGCATCACCAAATACATCCAGTCAGTGAAGACTTGCCTTCATCAGCCCAAACAAATGCCCTACAATGACTGTGGTTTGTGAAATGGTCCAGTTATATAGATGGCTGATCATACTCTGTGGATTTCAGATGGGTGTCATCAGCCATATATGTCATCACCAGTAAGATTCCCCTGGTTAAAGTTGCCCCTCACAAACTACTGATAAATATCACTCATGTTCCATATGTTGGAGTCATACTTACTGCTTGGTGGCCTGCAGACACACTGTAGATGATACCCAATGCATTACAGTCCACCTAACAATTAACGGAGTGATAACCTTTATGGTTCACATACCTTTTTCTTAGTTCACTAGCTGTGGTCTTTATTTCAGTGTGGGGGGTGTGAGTGCATTATATGCCCCTCAGCATCTCAGAGAAATTAGCTATTTCACTGAAATCCCTCATTGTGTTAGCTCTATCCTCTGTGCTACATAGCAACTACATGCTATAAAGTTGCATCAAGAAACTGATGGAATATTTGGAAGCAAATGCTTGGTATACCCCCACTGTGTCCCTTGTTGCTCACTGAAAGGTAACAGTAGCTAATATATGTAAAGCTGCATATATCTTTGTATAAACTGGGCCAGGTAATCTATGACTTGGAAGGTCCTACAGATAAGGCAAACACATGTCTACCAGCTCATAGGTTGTATGGTGTCCCTATTCAGACTGGTCTACAATACCGATGCTTTGAAGGCATTGAAATGTTAAGTGCAGTAAGATGACACTGCATCTCAAAAGGTGACTTATCTAACCACCATAGCTTACAGTGGCAATAATATCCTGCTGAATAAAGATGCTCACCAATGCCCTGGCAATCTCTAAAGTATTTCTACAACTACCCTGCATGTTCACAATGACTTGGCTATCACTACCACTAGTGTTAGCATACCATATTGTTGTCTTTATATGTTTCTGAATCACTCCACCATGTTCTTTTACTTTGTTTGCAAACACACAGCACCACGGTGTAATACTGTTGCTCACTACCATCTACTTATACATTGATCAGTGGATACTGAAAGCAGCTCTGCTGGTCACTGTCCAGCACTCACTTACAGTATATCTTCAAAAAACACACATCCCACATGTGGCCACTTGTTTTACACAATCACTTACTGCAATTCAACAAATATTTCTGAATCTCAGGGAAATTTTTAGGACAATCAGGCAGTGTAGCAACCAGCCATGGAAAAGTCTGCAATGATAGTGCCAAAAGAAAATGATTAGAAATACTGTCAAGTTTCCTGTTATGGTAATGGGGGAAGTAACATACAATATTTTTAAATGATTCCAAAAAGCAGCATTTGACACCATAGTAGTTTTCCAAGTGAAACTGTAATATTTTGCTTTGCATTCTACCATGATGCAGAAGCAAGATAGAGAATTTTAAAATTATTGTGGAAAGCACTATTTTACCTTATACTGTCGAATTTAAAAATGGGGCAATCCCTATTAAGAATGTATTGATGAATTTAAAAAAAAAAATGGCAGATCTTGCGAAAAACAGTATCATGAGATTCTTTTTTTTTTTTTTTTTTTTTGTAGAATTAATATTCATGCTGAACAAATGGGAAACATAATTCTCAAAGCGGAACTATGACATTTTATTTTACATTTTCCCTTGGTCAGGGAATGGAGGAACAAGCTACAACATTTTAATATGACTCTGGACACCAACATTTGACATAGTAGTATTGAATAAAAAACTGGGCATGCATCATTAGCAACAAAGCAATAATCCTCTGATAACAAGTGCTAGCATGAGATATCCAGGAAAAGACAGCAAGTAGCATGGTTTTGTATAATTCAACTGGAAAATTTCATTTCATTTAATCATGATGAGGAGTTTTAAATGACAGTTCATTAAAAAAGGGACACACATTAGACAAGTGCTGCTCTTAGATAGCTATTCAGAGAAGGGTTGAATGTGGAGCTGTGACATTTTGCTTTGCATTTTATGATGATGGGTTAGTAGTGTATACTATTTAAAATTATTCCTAAAAGAAACATTTGGGATTGTGCAACATTTCCAGGAGGACTAGTGACAGTTTGATTTGCATCTTAGCATGATGAGAAATCAAGACTTAACTTAGAAAATGGTTGCATAAACCAGCATTTGATATTCTACAGCTGAATTAAAAAAAAAAGATGGGGCGCAAATTGTTACAAAAACATACTGTTCTATTTTAGCAACTGCTGAGGTATGTGTGGTGTTGATTTAAATAGGATGTAGGGGCTATATTAAATGCATTGCATTAATATAAAGATGTGCCATAGTGTTGAGTCCCTTCCTCTGTTTATGCAGAAGACAGTGAGCCAGATTCCATAAACTTCTCAGAATTCAGTGCATTGCACCATGTTCCACACAAGATTTATGGCAAACCATGTCATACGCAAATGTGCCCTGTCCTGCTGAGAATAATTTAGTACAAAGCAGACATAACTAATGACATCAGAGCAACCAAAATCAGTCATGGCAAATTCATATTCAAGGAAACCTCGTCCATAAAGTAGTATATGTGTATCGGCAATGCACATCTATGGAGAATAAACAAGCCCAACAGAACTTTCTGTAATATGCGAAAATTACTAGCTGAAGACAAATGTACATCTGCACTAATTCCAAAAAATGCAAATATCTACAAACAATTATGGATATTGTTACAATACATAAATAAACATATATAAATATACCCATCACAATTTGTGGAATCCAAAATATTCTGCAACATTTCTAATAGAAAAAAATTACTTCAGTAAGGTGAAGGGCAGTCATGGCAATATCACCATAGCTAACAGTAGCTAACAACTGGTGCCAAACACATGAGAAATACAAATAATGTACACATGTAAGGAAATACAGGGATAGAAAAGCAAATGTGGGGTGAGGGTGAAGAGGAACACACAAGAGGGATGATGGAATAGGAAGGTCAGATGGAGAGTTAGAGGGGCATGGGCAAGTTTTTGTTTGGTGGTAATAAGCCCCTTTTTGTTATTGGAGAACAGAAGGAACGAAAGAGACACATTAAAAGGAGTTGAGGAAAAGCGCAGGTACAAACATAAAAAATATCACAAGACTTGATGCACAAAGGTCAGTAATATACATAAAGGATAGGAAATGTACACAGACAGCACACATACAGATTATACAACACTGGTAAAGGAAAAATTACAAACTGGGTAGGGATGCATACCAGCCATTGTGCACCTCAAAAAATAAATATGTACCAATGCACAAAAGAGTGTTGAGATGTTACAAACTATGTGACAATCATACCAAAATGAGTATAAACAATGGTAGCTGTATGTCTCAGAGAGTGCTAAGTGGGGAGTGCTGTTATTGCAGTACTTAATGGATATCAAATACCATCATCCACTAGGCTGTCAGCAATGCAACTGTAACCCAAGCAACAGCAAGGATGACCAAATACAGGCAAGCAAATGCAGGAGAAGACAGGAGGAAAGCAGACTAAAACCTGCAAACTTGCACATGAAAGGTAAACAGCTAAGCACAGTGCCAAACAGCAGTACTTCAGCAAGAGTAATGTGCCTGTGTAATAAACCAATGCATGTGTACACCACCAACACAGGAGAAATGGGAACCATATGTAAAAGAACACAACCCATGTCAGAGGCAGCACAGATGGGTGTTCAAGTATACAACATGCATGTGTGATGTGCAATAACATTACATAAGCCAAAGAGAAAGAAGGTCCATCACACATACCCATACCCATTACATGGGATATGAAATAAAGAGTAATACATACATGAATAATAAAACTAAGGAATACAAGTCTGTGCATAGGCAGGAAGATTACCAATGTCTGGGTAAAGCACAACACACAAGTACAGCATAAACACCAGCAGAATCTATGCAATTGGCACTACCTTGTGTACTTACGCCTTGTATGTGTATGGTATCTAACATGAAAGTGAATATATGCATATACATATGCCATGTATAATCATACCATTCAGCAAAAACATGACCCCTACTGATTACGACATCAACGGTAACCCCCTAAGCACAAAACTTGTGGTGAGAGACCTGGCACTGAGGTTGATATAAACCTCACATTCAACCATCATGTAGTGGCAGTGGTCAGAAAAGCCTTTTACTTGGTTCACCTAATAAGTAAACGGATTGCATCCAGAAAAAAAGGAGGTTATTACCTCTCTATACTCCTCCCTTGTTAGACCAATATTTGATTATAATGCCCCGTTTGGGATGTACCTCTCCAAACATCTGCACCAACTGGAAATGCCACTGAAATACCTCATAAAGAGAATCCATGGCCTCCAACACCTGTTCTATGCAGGCAGGCTCAAATCACTATCACTCTAATAGGTACCATACAGATTGCTCAGGTGTGATCTGTGTCTTGCCTGCAAGGCAATCTCGGACCCTGCCCTACTAGAGATGCTCCATATCCATAAGTCTAACTCCTCATGGAAAACCCATTCAAAAGGCCTAAATCTAATATGCGACATCAACAAAACCTCCTGGAGAGACAGGTTTGCCTCCCAGAGGCTGCCCCGCCTCTGGAATACACTTCCCATACACTTCACATTGCGGATCCTCTTCAAGTGCAACCTTGATGAGTGGATGGGAAACCACAAATTTGTCCCAGGGGTAACATGTGTCCCTCATTGACAAAGGCAACAGGTGCTGACTGAGGCTTTTTTGGGGGAATAAACTCTGGGCTAGGCTTGTAAGGGTCCCATGGTCATTAGCCTTGTAACCTTTTATGATCCTATGATCCTATGTATATCTGAAACATATAGGCTAAAGCTATAATGGGGAAGAGAGATGGACAACATAGGTCCACATCAGTGTGGAAATGTTAGCAAGAGAAAGCAGGCACAGAATAAAGCATGGCAACCATATCTAAGAGAGACATTGCACATGCATGTGTCCACCTGACAAGATAGACTGCAAGTCCTCGCAAAGTCTATAGAAGTAAATGGCCAACATCGGACATGTGCACAGTGCACTGAGAGTGGCTATAAAAATGTATGCGTACAAATGACACAAACAATGTAGTAATGTGCAACAGTTAAACAGCAAATGGCATAGGTGTACACAAAAATAGCTTTGAATATCACATACCCATATACACTTCCACGCAAACATGATACAACAGGAGGCACACTCACCGTCAGTGATCTAAATATTACAGTAAATGTGTAACACAGATCAAAGAACATTCTTACGTACACAAGAATAGCACAACAAATTGAATAAGTGCACATAACTAGATACATATTACAAGGGTGGTTGTGTGTTGATGATAGTAGGACCATACCCATGCGCATCCATGTAAATCAGTGCATATGTAATATAAATACATACACATGGACATGAATACTAACCTATGTATACAAGTTTTAATATAAGCTATGTTCAAGAAGACTGGTTGGTACCAAGAAATGGACAAAAAAGAAGTCATAAATGATGTTATGCAAAGCATCACCGCTGTATATTGACTAAGGGATCATTAAATGTCGTATGTGAAGGATGCATGTGCACATGTACATGCCACAGTACTCTAAAGCAACAGTGGTGTTAAACTGTGTAGCACATGATACAATAATTATCAGTAATTGGCCCATTAAATGTTACATATGGTGTATAATCAAAGACACATCATGTTGTTGAACATACATATGACAGCAAAAATCAGCACACATATGGGTGCAACATAAACTCATGGATAAAATGTATATATAAACAAACCTGACTGATGTATATACACGAACAACACAAGCAGAATAATTGTGACTCACATACATTATGCTAACTGCAACAGTCATATCTGCCACATACAGGGCCAGAGAGTGTATCAGGCAAAGCAATATTATGCTACTCTGGATGCATAGGAGTACACACATACAGACTGAAGCAATAGCACCCCTGCCTATTTGGAGTAATGTATGCAATTATGATGATCATGTAAATAATACTGGTTCCACATGTCATTTGCTAAGATGTGCCATACTGCAGCAGCAAGATAAAGCCATAAATGACCTGATATGGCAATGATCATCATTACATATGTCTGAAAAGCCTGATAGCAATATGGAATGTGTGCACAACTGCATACAAATTGAAATAGCTAAAACACCATAGTGGCAACATTGCATAAATGAATCACACAGACAATACTTACATCCCTGATGGACCACACTGATAGGGTCAAACATCACAAAAGATCTCCCTAGTAATATCCCAGAAGAAGTATGGCTGTACCATGTCCTAAAAAAAAGTTACCTATCAGGTCCCTCATCTGTGTCTGGAATACGTCAGTCATCATATCCCAGACCTAGTCCCAAAGGTTTTCAGCTAGGCATGATGGGAGATGATGATGATTCACAGGAACAATGACATAGGCTCATAGGTTCATAAATGTTTACTAGGCTACTGACCACAAGGGCCTTTTTAAGCCTAGCCATGCATCCCAAATCTCTGGCAAGTTCTGTTACCTTTGATAAGTGTAAACAGAGGCCTGGGAGATGAACCATTTATGGGCTGCCTGTGTCCAATAGAGAAACAGGTGCCAAGCCAAGGATGAATTTTCTGCTCCCAATTCAGTTGTCCAAGTTACACTTAAATTGGGTTGGGGAGAAACTCTGCTTCATATGGATGAGTAAACAGGGTAATCTCTGGGATACCTACCTGTCTCTCCAGCAGGTCCTGTTTATAGAAATGTTTAAGTCTTTAGAATGGGTAATTCTGATACTGTTTGTTTTGTGATATACAGGAGGTTTATCAGAGTGGGATCTCACAATGCCCTGTATGTCAAACATAGATATAGCCTCAACCAACTGTAGAAGACAGAATACAGGGATATGGCCTTGAGACAGTCTGTATAGGACATATTATTTACACCCTATATTCCTTTAGTGAGGAACCTCTGTGGATATTCCATTTGTTGGATATGCCTGGTTAGATACATACCAAAGAGGGCATTGTACTACTCAATGATAGGTCTGATGAATGCCAGCATGAGCAGGTCCTGGTCTGTTGACATTATCATCATCATCATCTCTGTCATGATCCTCATCCTAATCCTCACAGTATGACTCACCTGGCAGTGATCTGGCACATAATCACTGTCATCTGATTGGTGCACCTGCATGGATCCCACACTCTGTCACATTTCAACACAGGAACAAAACATTATGCACACATTAAGAGATATTAACTTCAAAATAATGAATATCTGAAATTTGGAGATTCCCTATATCCTCGTTTATTAGGTCCATGATGATGCGTTCCACAGATTTGCATATCAGACTCATCAGGCTAATGGGGTGATAGTTCCCAGGGTCTGTAGTCACTCCTCCTTTGTGGAGAGGGATGACTGTAGCAGTGCACCATTCAGTAGGGACAAAGCCTGAGGTGAGGCTGTGATTGAACAGGGTGCACAGGTGAGTTGCCAAATCACTCTGTAGTTCATGTAGAACACAGCCAGGGATACTGTCAGGTCCCATAGAAGCTGTATTCTTGGCCTTGGACAGTGCTGTTTTAACCTGTGCCGCAGTAATACTGGGTGCCTGGCAATCTACTGGTATTGTGATTGGTCCTTTGGGGGAGAGAGGGGTAAAGTTAGCACTGAATCTGTCTGTCAGTATATATGCAATATCTGTTGGCTCGGTATAGGAGGCACCATTGTGCAGTAGCTCAGAGCAAATCTGGGTATTGCCATGGAGATTCTTTACATAACTATAGAAGGCATTGTGGTTGTCTTTATTATCTGCTGCAATTCTGCTTTCGTAGCTAGCTTTAGAGGATTTGATGAGGCACCTCAACCTTTTGTTGAGGCTGATAAGGGAGTTTTTCCAGTCTTGGGACTTCACCTTATTCCACATCACTTTCCTCCTTCTGTTGTAGAGTTTGCTTACGGCAGGGGACCACCAGATTGGCTTCCTTTTTTTTGAGGAAACCATCTTAATTCTATTGGTTATGGTGAGTTCCATGCATTTGTGTATGTGTTCGTACAGTGCATAGGTTTATGATTTGGTGGTCATGTAACTATTCTCCATCTGCATGGGTGTTGTGAAGTTAGCCACCTCTGTTTTTGGAGCCCAAAGTTAGCTTTGGAGAAGTTTTTCATGGTGGTTACCTTTGTTGGGGGGGGTTGGAGGGATGTGGATTTCCAAGGTGATTAGCTTGTGATCGGCTTGAACCAGGGAGGAGTTGACTATTGGTGTAGAGCAATGGTCGTCCATGTTAGTAATGACCAGGTCAAGGATGTTGCTACCTCTAGTGGGGGTAAGAATGAGCTGGTCCAGGGCATTGCAATTAATGAATTCCAGAAAGCATTGGGCAAGCGTATTGGTACATGAGTAGCTTTCCCAGTTAATGGAGGGGTAGTTGAAATCACCCAGTATAAGAGTATTAGGTTGGATCCTAATATTTTCCAGAGTTTGTAGGAAAGTGGAGTGTAAATCTTGGGACATGGTTGGGGACCTATAGCAGGCTACGACCTGAATTGCTGTCTTACCCAATGTTAGCTGCACCTGAAGTATCTCAGATGCGTTATGTTGGGCTGCCAGTCTGGAGGTGTGCACATCCTTTATGAATATGGAAACACCACCACCTTTGGAGCTTCGGTCCAAGTTCTGGGGCTGAAAGCTGTGGAATGAGTTGTAGCCTGGTAGTGCAGGGGTGCTTTCTGCTGCCTTGAACCAGGTTTCTGTTACAGCACAAATGTTGATTTTCTCCATTTTAAGGAGTACTTCAAGCAAGTGCATTTTGAGATTTAGACTTCTAGCATTGAGCAGCATGACCCTCAAATTGCATTTGTTTGTAGCTGTTATGGTGGTAATTTGGTCTTTGGAACACCACCTAAAAAAGGTACTATAGGGGTGGCAAGAGCCTTGGCCAGTATCCAAAAGCCCAGGGATGACAGATGCAGGCCATCTCTGGCAAATCATCGAGGTCTGTCAATCATGTCATCCCAGACAGACAGATACTGGATCCCCTTAAAATGACACCAGAAACTTAGCCAACTGTTGAAATCAATCATTTTCTGCTTGTAAAGTAGTATAATTCTTGGTGATGGTAGCATGCTGCTCAGGGCTAGGGTCATACCCGCCTGGGCTACATATTCCGAGAGCTCCTCCAGCTCTCTTTTCATGTAGTCCAGGGAGGTACATCTCAGGACATTCACACCCACATGTACAATGACAGAGTCATATTTGTACCTGTTACTGAGGGACCTGTGTGCGTGCATTATGCGGCAGATCCTGGCACCTGACAGGCAGCTGACTGTTACTTTCTCCTTATTCAACCTAATAAGTGGGACATCAGTGTGCCTCACTATCGAGTCACCTATGACTAGTGTGCTGGGCATGCTGTTTTGCCTAAGAGGCTTTGGCTGAGTGGCACGCTGTTTAGGAGAGTTATGTGTCTCGTGATTAGTGTTGTGTTGTGGTGGTCAAGTGCGTTTCTGTCTTAGAGGTCTCTGCTGTTTGGTTAGATTTTATTGATAGCCTGTACAAAGGTGGATGTGAGTTTTTTGTTTTTATGTGAAGGCAATGCTGGTGTGCATTCTGGAGGGCTATGCGTTCCATGTGGTGTAGTTCAAGTGTTGACCATCTCCTCTTGACCAGCTATTCTGGTCTTGGCTGGAGAGTGCGTGGCTTCCAATTTGGATATATAAGTGCATCTCTCACAAGTCTGAGTGTTGAGGAGTAAGAGGAGAGGGTTGTCAGTGTACATTAGGCAGTTGCTACATTGCCTCAGGATGCCTAGGTTTACCAGGTTAATAGGAGAAAGCACAGGGAACTCACCTTTAGACATGCCTGGAGGGGTGGGCATTAATAAGTACTGGAGCTGTTTCCTTGTAGAATGTTTAGTGCTGGTACCACTTTTGTGTACTACAATAACTGCTGCAAGAAGTCTGGTAAAGTGCTAAACTAACAAGCTAGTAAAAGTGCAAGAGAGGAGACAACTATTAGATATAAGGGAAAAATTGAAGAGCAAACTTTGGCACTGCTTGGAAGCTTACAAACAGTCCTGGATACAGCAAATCTGTGTCTGGACTAGATTAGTCACAGGAAAGGTGGGAAACAAGTGCAGATGTGGGCTTTTAAACCAGAAAGTTGAAAGAGATGGAAAAACTGCCCAAATGGTCAATAAACTACAATTTCTGGGCCAAAAACCAAGCAAAATCTGATGGTAATGCTACTCAATGCTAGAAGTCTAAACCTCAAAATGCACTCACATGAGGCACTCCTTAAAATGGATAACATCAACATCAGTGCAGTGACAGAGACCTGGTTCAAGGCTCCAGAGAACAACCCTGCATTACCAGGCTATAATTCATACCACACCTTTCGGTCACCTAACCAGGTGCAATTAACCAGGTGCAATTAACCATAGGCAAGACTGCTCTGCAAATTGTAGCATGTTACAGGCCACCCTCACAAACTCAGGAACCTCACATGGCCTTCCTGAAAACACTAGAGGGGATAAATGTATCACCAAACACCATCATACTAGGTGACTTCAATTACCCTAATATAGACTGGGAACACTACTCAAGCCCAAACACCCTAGCCCAAAAGTTCCTGGAATTCATAAACTCAAATGCCATGGAACAACTAGTCACCATCCCCACAAGAGGAGAAAACATACTTGATCTCATCATCACGAACATGGGAGCACAATGTTCAACACCGGAAGTATACCCCTCACTGGTGAGATCAGATCACAAACTAATCTCGCTGGAGGTCCTCATCCCACCCCCACCTGAAATAAAAAGACCACAGTAAAGAACTTCTCGAAAGCCGACTTCACACTTCTAAAGACTAGTGTGGTCTCCTTTAAGGCCCCGAGCCGACGGAAAACAGTACTCAAGCCGCTGAATCACTTACAAATGCCTTCTACCAGCACCTGCAGGACTGCATGGATAAGGCAATCCCAAGCAAAACAAAGACTCTTTGTACCAAAGGCAAGCGTCCACTCTGGTGGACCCCAGCCATAAATAAACTCTACAACAAAAGGAGGAAGCTACTACAAGATAGAGCAAAATCCTTAAAAGGTAAGACACCCTTGATCACTATAAGTAAAAACTAAGAGCTCTCATAAAATCATCCAAAGCAAATTTTGAGAGAAAAATAGCTAAAGACTCAAAAGACAATCATAAGGCCTTCTTTAGCTATGTTAGAAACCTGGGAGGAAACTCCCAGATATGCTCAGAACTAGTTCAAAATGATGTGAAGATTACTGATCCTACAGACATTGCCAACATACTGGCTGACAGGTTCAGTGCAAACTTCTCTCTCCCCCAAAAGGAGAGATATCTATACCAAGCGATTGCAGCCCCCCAAACATCTCCAACGCCCAAGTGAGAACTGCTCTCTCCAAAGCAAAAAACACAGCATCCATGGGTCCTGATGGTGTCCCCGGCTGTGTGCTCCACGAACTCAATGAGGAATTAAACCCACAGCTAGGACAGCTGTTTAATCATAGTCTTACCTCTGGATACGTACCCAGGGAGTGGCGCACTGCAACTGTGGTCCCACTTCACAAAGGCGGTGCCTCCACCGACCCTGGAAATTACCGCCCATTAGCTTGACAAGCCTTATCTGCAAAGCCATGGAGAGGATCATAATGGACCTCATAAATAAAGACATAGGGAATTTGCAGACTTTGGATCCATCCCAGTTTGGCTTTGTCAAAGGCAGATCATGCCTTCTAAACTTGGTTGACTTTTTCAAACAGTCACCAAAGCCATTGATGAGGGAAAGGCAGTCCATACAGCCTACCTCGATCTGGCGAAGGCCTTTGATACAATACCCCACTCGGGTATCATTGAAAAACTCATCAGCTTAAATGTTAACCCATACATCACAAGATGGGTTGCAAACTGGCTGAGTGACAGAACCTACAGGGTCAGAGTTGCTGGCGCCATGTCAGACTCAAAGCCTGTCACAAGTGGTGTACCACAGGGCTCAGTCCTGGGCCCACTCTTGTTTGGCATCTACTTTTCCGGTACAAGCAAACACAGGAGGGTTATGGCTGACAAAGTTTGCAGATGACTGCAAACTGGGCCATAGTAGAAAACACATCTGACACAGATATCCTTCAGAAGGGTCTCACAGAAACGGATAACTGGTGCCAGAGCCATGGCCTAAAGTTAAATGCCAAAAAATGCATAGTCATACCCTTCGGGAAAAACAAGGTTACCCCTAGCTACCAAATAGGTGGCAATCCACTGAGTACAGAAGAAGTTATCAGGGACCTGGGGACCCAGGTTGATAGTAGTCTGTCATTCGACACCCATGTAGCTAAAGTAGTTAGAAAGACCTTCTACATTGCCCACCTTATCATGAAGGGATTCTCATCTAGATCAAGGAGGTCATAGTCTCCCTATACTCATCACTCATCAGACCAATGATTGAGTACAATGCCCCATTCGGAATGTATCTGACCCGACACTTGCAGCAGCTGGAGAGGCCACAAAGTTCCTCACCAAAAGGATAAAGGGTCTCAAACATCTGTCCTATGCTGCCCGACTGAAAGAACTCCAGCTCTATTCAGTCGCTTACTGCTTGCTCAGAGGTGACCTTTGCCTAACATACAAGGCCATGTCAAACCCAGATTTGATGAATATGCTTCACCTCAAAAATCTAGATCCGTCAGAGCCACAAGGGCGGCAGACTTAAACCTCGACACGGCTATTAATAGGACGTGCTGGAGGGATAGATTCATCACCCAAAGACTCCCTATGCTGTGGAATAAAATCCCGGTATATGTGAGGCAGAGCACCTCGCTGGCCTTGTTCAAGAGAAATCTTGACCAATGGATGGGAGATCGCAGATATACCCCAGGGATTACCTCAGTGTCACTGCTCAACAAAGGCACAGCAAAATAATGGGTATAGTTCCCCATACTAAAGGGGTGGCGTAAGCCACAAAACTATGGGCTAGGCTTGTAAATGCCCTCGGGCAGATAGCCTAGTATGAACCTATGAACCTATGAACCTATGAACCTAACCTGGACTGAAACATTAAAGGTGGAGGTGTGTCCATATTCAATAAGGATATCCACACATCCAGGCTAGTTGCTCAGCATAATGCATATGAAATTATCCAACTGCAACTAACTTTGGGCAAAACTGCAATCCAAACTGTAGCTTGCTACAGATCCCCCACCATGCCCCAAGATTCCCACTCCTCATTTCTTGATACACTGGAAAATATTAGGGTACAACCTAATGCCCTAATAATGGGTGATTTCAACTATCCCACCATTAACTAGGAAAACTACTCATGTACCGACATTTGTGCTCAATATTTCCTGGAATTCATAAATTCCAATGCCTTGACTCAACTTATCCACACCCCTACCAGAGGCAGCAATATCCTTGACCTGGTCATTACCAACATGGGTAACCAGTGTTCCACACCAGAGGTCAATGCCTCATTGGTCAGATCCGACCTCAAGCTAATAACCTTAGACATCCACATCGTACCCTCACCCCCCATTAGGGAAACTACTGTAAAAAATTTCTCCAAAGCCAACTTCACACTTCTTAAGACAGAAGTGGCAAACTTCATGACACTCATGCTGATGGACAATAGAAGTACGACTGATGAATCCTATACAAATGCAGTTAGCACTTGCATGAGTGCATGGATCGTGCAGTCCCTAACAGAACCAAGATGCTATCCTCCAAAAAAAGAAGCCAATCTGGTGGTCCTCTGCCATAAACAAACTCTACAACAGAAGAAAGAAACAGTTGCAAAAAAGAGTAAAATCCCATGATTAGAGGAACTCTCTGGTCATCCTCAGTAAGAAGCTGAGATACCTCATAAAATCCTCCAAAGCTAGCTATGAGAACAAAATTGCCACTGATTCTAAAGACAACCACAACACATTCTATAGCTATGTCAAGAATCTCTATGGCAACAGTCAGATCTGTTCTGAGTTACAGCACAATGGCATTGAATATACAGAACCAACTGATATTCCCAACATCTTGGCAGATAGGTTCAGTGCTAACTTTACCCCTCTCTTACCCACTAAAGGGCTCATCTCTATATCGGAAGAATGCAAAGTTCCTGTAATCATGGCTGCACAGGTAAAAAGTACACTCTCCAAAGCCAAGAACACAGCATCCATGGGACCTGGCAACATCCCAGGCTGTGTTCTACATGAACTACAGAACAAACTGGAACCCCGCCTAAATACCATGTTCAATCATAGCCTCTCATCAGGATTTGTGCCCATTGAATGGGGCACAGCAACAATTATCCCACTCCACAAAGGGAGAGCCAACACAAAGCCCAGGAACTACCTCCCCATTAGCCTGATGAGCCTGGTCTGCAAGGCTATGGAATTTATCATCATGGAACGTATAAACAATGATATTGGTAATCTCCAAACTCTGGACCCTACCCAGTTCGGGTTTGTAAAATTAAGATCATGTCTCCTAAACCTCATAGACTTCTTTGAAGTGGTCACCAAAGCTGTAGATGAGGGTAAGGTGGTTCACACAGCCTATCTGGATCTCGCCAAGGCTTTCAACACCATCCCCCACACATGAATTATAGATAAACTCACTAAACTAGGTATAAATCCCTATGTCACAGGATGGGTTTTCAACTGGTTCACTGACAGAACCCACACTGTGAAAGTAGCAGACTCTAAATCCAACTTCAGACCAGTGACAAGTGGAGCACCACAGGTTCAGCATGGATCCTCACCTGTTTAGTATCTAATTCTCTGAAGTAAAGGCTAACACAAAATGTCTTTGGCTAATGAAGTTCGCAGATGACTACAAACTAGGAGCCATAATCAAAACTCCTAACAATGTTGACATATTACAAAATGGCCTCACTGAGACAGATGCCTGGTGTCAAAGCCACGGCCTTAAGCTCAATGCCAAAAAGTGCATTGTCATCCCTTTTGGTAACAACTCTGTACTCATGAACTACCACATAGGTGGTAGTCTACTTAACACAGAAAGTGTAATAAGAGACCTTGGGACACAGGTGGACAGCAGTCTCTCCTTTGATTATCACATCACCACAGTAGTCAGGAAATCCTTATACATGGCACACCTCATCACAATAGGTTTCTCATCCTGGAAAAAAGAGGTCATTGTTCCCCTCTGCTCATCACTCATTAGACCCATTATGGAGTACAACGCCCCTTTTGGTATGTACTTCACAAGACATCTACAACAACTGGAAAGGTGGCAGAAATACCTCACAAAGAGGATTACCAGCCTCAAACAGATGCCCTACGCAGACCATCTAAAAAAACTCCAGCTTTACTCCATTACATATCGCCTACTCAGAGGTGATCTCTGCCTAACATACAAATCTATGTCAAACCTAGAGCTGTTGGACATGCTCCACTTAAAGAAATCCCAATCCCTCCAAGCTACATGCTCTAGGGACTTAAAGCGTGTCACCACAATAAACAGTATATGCTGGAGGGATAGATTCCTGTCCCAGAGACTTTCCATACTCTGGAACAAACTACATGTCTATATCAAACAAAGCTTCTCATTAGCACTCTTCAAGAAAAATCTTGATGATTGGATGAGAGATAAGAAATTCACCCCGGGGATCCCTTCTGTGGCTCTGCTCGACAGGGGCACAGGAAAATAATTTTCTTGAGTGGAGAAAAAGCCAGGGTATCATTTGGACAGGCTTATATAGGCCCTAGGGCCAATAGCCTAGTACCTACCTATGAACCTATGAACCTATAAGATAGGATACCTAGTATTTATCTCTCCCACTGATAAGCTAGAAGGCTTCCCTCCAACACAGAAAGGCTTGGGGGGGCTCAGAAGCTTACAAACAGTCCTGGATACAGCAAATATGTACCAGGACTAGACTAGTTACAGGAAAGGTGGGGAACAAGCGCACACACGGGCTATTAAACCAGAAAGTTGAAAGAGATGGAAAAAAACTGCCCAAATGGCCAATAAGCTACATTTTCTGTGCCAGAAACCACTCCTCTTGTGGTAGATAGGCTACCTAGTACTTACCACTCCCACTGACAAGCTAGAAGGCTTCCCTCCAACACAGAAAGGCTTGCAGACTCAGAAGCTTACATACAGTCCTGGATACAGCAAATCTGCACTTGGACTAGACTAGTTACAGGAGAGGTGGGAAACAAGTGCAAACAGTATTTTGAACCAGACAGTTGAAATGTATTTATTTATTTTAACATTATTTTACCAAGATAAATCCAACTGGACACAAAGTTTCAATTTTCAGTGTAGTCCTGGGGAGAAAAGCTACAGGGAAGTTAACAGTGTACATACATGGTTTAGATAACAATAAAAAATGGTATACAAGGTAAGAGAAACAAAGAAGTACGAGAACAATTTTGTAAAACAATAAGATACTCAGGAGTAGAACCCCTATTTGCAATATTTATAAAAAAAAAAGTACATATCAGGTGAGTATATTGGGTGAGAATATACTGTATGCAATGGAGGCATACAGCGGGTCACTTATATGGAGTAGTGGGTCTTCAAGGGGGGGTCTTTGCAGTTGCAGAAAGGGTTAGCATAGAGGTGTGAATTAAGAAGGTCCTTGAATGTGGACAACATGGACAATGACAGTGTCATATTTGTACTTATTGTGGAGTGACCTGAGTGCATGCGTTATGTGGTGGATCCTGGCACCTGACAGGCAGCTGACAGTAACTTTCTCCTTGTTTAGTCTAGTGAGTGGAACATCAGTGTGCCTGACTATAGAGTCACCTATGACTAGAGTGTTGGGTATGTTGTTATGCCTTATGGGCTGTGGTTGAGTGGCACACTGAGTTTGTGGGCTATGCGTTATTTGGGTTGTGTTGGGGGGTGGAGTTTGCTTGCGTTTATGCTTTTGATGTCCCTAATGCTTGGGCAGGATTTTATTGAGAGCCTCCGCGAATGTAGGTGTGTGTTTTTTGTTTCTATGTGTGTATTTTGGTGGTGTAGGTTTTGAGGGACTATGTGATGAGTGTGGTGTGGTGCAAGTGTTTACCTTCTCCTCTTGACTGTCTAGTCCAGTCTTGGGTGAAGAGAGCTTTGCTTCCAGTTTGGCTATATAAGTGCATCTCTCACAGGTTGTAGTGTTGGGTGGTAGGAGGAGAGGGTTGTCTGTGTACATGAGGCAATTGCTGCATTGCCCCAAGATGCCCAGATTCATCAGGTAGACAGGAGAAATCACTGGGAGCTGACCCTTAGACATGCTTGGATAAGTGCTTATTTATTAAGTACTAAAAACTGCTTTCCACATACAGTAGAAGTTTTTTTTTTCTATAGTCTATTCAGATACACTTAGATTACTAACTTATACAACATGAACAGAACTGTGCCCTAAGCAATCTATCCTAACAATTCACAGGAATAAAACTACAGCAGATCCAGTACCAAGTTATACATTAAATATAAAATAGCAAAAACTGTCAAGCAAAAATACAAAAGCATGTAATCAAATATGTCAATTCCGCTAGAGTGAAAAACTCTAAAACTCCACTGTGATAATCACAAGTCACTGACCCCAAAATAATGAGAAAAATTACACAAACTGCTCACAAAAAATTACCATTAGGCCTGCACCCATCAGGATATACAACGCATCAGACTGGACCCAAAGCTTCCTAAACCAACTTACCCCAGTCAAACGATACCCCGATAAAAAGTCCCTCAAGCACAAAAGTTGAAAACCAGTACACTAAAAACACAGTTCTCACATCAGTTCTTAGAAGTGTAACTTTTTAGAAACCCTTGCCTGAAATAAACTGTAGGTTTATTTAGATGTAGGTGGATGAGAACAGCAGGTCTTTTTCAGTTCACCTGCAACTTCCCTTGGGCAGCTTCCTTCAATGTCCTGCACCTGAAGACTTCACATCTCCACTGAGAGCATTTAAGCAGAAAAAAACATTAGATATACCATTCGTTACAAAAGTATGAAAAATCAAAAATAAAATGTCCAATACTGTAATAATAAGCTGGCAACTAATGGTGCTTACCAGTTCTATGTCCCAATGAGATGAATAAAAGATATTTCTTCAATGATACAGTTCAATGGAGAAACCACCAAACAGTTTAGATCTTCTAGGAACCAGGAACAACCTCCGCAACCAAATACCCAGTGTGGGTCACAGCTTACTCTGCGGTAAGGTAAATCGATGATACAAACCAACGGGAAAACCCCCAACCCGTTCAGATCTTCAAAGAACCAGGAGCAAGTGCACCCGCACTTTATGGCGCAACCAAAAACCCAATGCAGGTCACAGTTTACTACATGGTCAGGCAAATCTGGAGTACTTGCTAAAGAAAAATTGTTCCAACAAGGAAGTAGAGTTAATGGCTGTTCAGCCAGAGGTTAGACAAATAAGTGCAAAACTACATCGTGCAACACCTTTCAGCCTCTCCACAAACGAACAATAAATGAGACCAGGAAGCACAGTGTGAAACAATTCTTAATACTGTGCCAGCATACAATAATCACAGATGAAGCACACAGGAGCTATTCAGCTCAAAAATATAACATTCCTCAATCACAAATAAATAATATAGCCCTGAAGCACAGCATAAGGCAAGTCTTGACACAGTACAAGCATAAGGTACTCACGAATAAAGCAAAAACGAGTTGTTCAGCTCAAGAGTACAGGGTTGAAAGAGATGGAAAACTACCAAAACTACAATTTCTGGGCCAGAAACCATTCCTCCTGTGGTAGATAGGTTATCTAGTGCTTACCACTCCCACTGATAAGCTAGAAGGCTTCACTCCAACGCACAAAGGCTTGAGGGGCTCAGAAGCTTACCAACATTCCTGGATACTGCAAATCTGTATTTGGACTAGACTAGTTACAGGAAAGGTGGGAAACAAGCACAAATGTGGGCTTTTGAACCAGAAAGTTCAAAGAGATGGAAAAACTGCTCAAACGGCCAATAAACTACAATTTCTAGTCCAAAACCCACTCCTCTTCTTGTGGTAGATAGGCTACCTAGTGCTTACCACTCCCACTGATAAGCTAGAAGGCTTCCCACCAACACAGAAGGGCTTGAGGGGCTCAGAAGCTTACCAACAGTCCTGGATACAACAAGTCTGTATCTGGACTTGACTAGTTACAGGAAAGGCAGGAAACAAGGTTAGAATATATATATATATTGTTTACTTAAAAGCAGCTAAAAAAGCAATAAATACAATTCAAATGCAGTGCAGGCTAGCACACTTGAGTGTGTAGCAATATTACGGCAAATACAGTTTTAATAAATGCAATTAAATTAACAAATGACTAAAAACAAGTGCAGAAGGCAGTAAATTAGAAGGCTACTAACAAGCTGTAATAAGTGCAGAGTAAGAGCACCTGATCAGATAGCATGCAGAACAGCAAACTAATACTGCTACAGTAAGATCAGCTGAATAAAGTATATATATATATATATATATATATATATATATATATATATATATATATATTTTTTTTTTTTTTTTTTTTTTTTTGAGGGAGGGAACAGAGCAGAATTAAGAGGCTACAGGGGTTGTCTTTCCCAAATGCTGTCTTTGTACACAGTGGATACAGCTGAATAGATGGTTGCCCTGGATTGTATTAGAGTAACACTGCCAGTTGATCTGATATGTGCTCTGTTGTGTCATTCTGACCTGTGGCAATAATGATCATTGTACTGATAACTGAATACTCCATCTGTAGGTGGTTTCTCAAATGTCTGATGCTACAGCTATTTTCCTGATCAGTTATTTGACCTAGGTGACTAGCTTCAAGTTCTGATATGTAGTACACAATTGTCATTAGTATCTGTTAATTCAGATATTTTTGACAGTAATGCTCTATTTGATAATGTCCATACTTCTATATTTGTATCTCTTTCTACTTGACATATATCAAATATTTGCATGGTTAACAGCATATTATCTTAGTCCTCCAGGATTGATTGATACATCAAACATATCCTTGTTGTCTGTCAACCTCCTGCATGTGACACATATGCCAAGTATGCCTCTGTAATCATACCTGTGTTACTTGTGGAATTTTAATATGGTAGTGCACATGCCTCACCCTCTGTATTGAATACACTTCCTTGGACAAGTTTCCCTTTTCTATGCTTATGCTGACACATATTTTCCATGCTTGCCTTCCCATACTTGTATTGCTGTATCGCAAATGCTATTGTATGTTCCAAGCCTGGTGTGTATTCTCTGTCATTGATTCTCAGCATGATTGAATGTAGTCTTACTTCTAAGTGCCTGACATACAAGGCCATGTCCAACCCAGAATTGATGAACATGCTTCACCTCAAAAAATCTAGATCCCTCAGAACTACAAGGGCGGGAGACTTAAACCTTGACACGGTTATTAATAGGACCTGCTGGAGGGACAGATTCATCACCCAGAGACTCCCTATGCTGTGGAACAAAATCCCGGTACATGTGAGGCAGAGCACCTCGCTGGCTTTATTCAAGAGAAATCTTGACCAATGGATGGGAGATCGCAGATATACCCCAGGGATTATATCAGTGTCACTGCTTGACAGAGGCACAGCAAAATAATGGGCATAGTATCCTCCAAACTAAAGGGGTGGCGAAAGCCACAAAACTCTGGCTAGACTTATAAATGCCCTTGGGCAGATAGCCTAGTATGAACCTATGAACCTATGAACCTAAGTGACTCATGTTGGGCCAATAATCTGTGCATCAAAGGATTGCCTTATGTGTGGCATTCCATGTCAGACATGTGATGTGAGGCTTGTTTGTGGTATTTTTTCTTTTTGGCTAGTCCTTGGGTTGTTTGTCATTACCCATGCTGCTGTGTGCTGTTTTATGTGTTGTACCTCACTATTACACATTGCTATGCTATGCTATGTGTGCTTCATCACTGTTAATGTACAACCCCTGCATTATGTTTGCACTGATACGCACCTATACACTGCATGGTCCTAGATTTGCTGTGGTACTGGCTATTTTACAGCTATCTTTTTCTGCTAGCTCTCTGTACAATGATATCCCACCTGTACAATGACAGCTTCTGTTGTTTACACCTCCTGTGTGTCACACATATACCACTGCAGTCCTCTTTTATGATTGTACCCTGCAGAGAGACTTCCTCTTGTGATGCTTCCTCTTATTCATCCAGATGCTTTCCTTGCTAAATTGTGTATATGGTCTTACAGGTAACTCATATTCTTCTGTTATGTATGATGTCCAATGTGAACAGCTAATGGCTTCTTTCCATTAGTCATGTTTTGTGCTACTGTTTTATCTATGTAGAGCTGTATAAGTAGCTTGTCATGACTCAAAGGTGTGTCAGATGCTGTTGTGTTGCCTGAGGTTGGACATAAGGCCACAGCCTCCATCACACACACTCATTTCTTCTCATCCCTGCATCCTCCTGATCATCCTGTGACAGCTCTAAAAGCTACATGTCTGACATCTGGGGTTCTTCGGTCATCCACACCTGTGGCTGGTAGGCCACTGTGTTTCAATTTTATCATGTTGTGCAGCATGGCACACACATCTGTGATGCCTTTTCTGATGTGTGTTACAGTACATGCTTGGATGTGTCCAGACATCTGAAATTTGCTTGCATGTCAAACCAATGCTCAGTGATGTTTTATGTCATGGTGTGTGTGCTGTTGTTAGCATCCTTGCCGGGGGTTGATTGGGTTCTGGATGGTGTAATAAGTCAAGACTCCAGTGGATAACCACTGTCACCTTTTTTAGGGGAATGAGAAGGGATATTTCTTCACCTGTCTTTCTTTTGCATTGTCTGATTACCTCTTACCAGATAGCTGTGGTCATGTACTTACCTGGTAGGACTCCCTTTGGTAGTTCACCATGCTGGAAAGCAGACCTCAGATTGCTGCATCATGCACACTATCATGTTGCCATGATATTTGTAATGAGGCCATCTGCAGAGCTCACCCTGGACAGTTGAGAAATGGCCACCCCTTTCTGTTGATGTACTGTACAGTGTCAGGTAGAGATGGAGTTTTCACTGGGACATGGGTACAATGAGGACATGGGGAATTTGGCAATGGCATAGAATTGTTGCATGACAGTTCTGTGCCTCATGGATGTTGTTGGGATGCTGATATATTCCTCCACCATGATGCACATTGCTGCCAGGAACTGTGTGAGAATGCAACTGGCAGCTGCCTGGGACACTCCAACTGCATGTTCTGTATGATGCTGAAATGTCCCAGAGGCCAGTGTACCTACATTTAGGCACACTTTTCTATCTATTGGCACTGGGTTATCCCAGAGACTGAGCATACATGTGGAGTGCACATGTTCTGCACGCATCCTGCACAAGCTTTCTATCTTATCTGTATCTATCTAGTATTTCCTTCTCAGAAAGCTGGCTTAACTGTAGCCTGGCTTGATGCCTAACTTTCTGCCTTCTATGATACATTAGAAGATCGTCCTGCTATGGCTTGCATTATCCCAGCCCGCAATAGTGTATCAAATGCTGGTTGCATTTTTTAGCCATGTTTATAAAATCTGTAGAATTACTTATCAAATTTTGGAATATAGTACCATTAAAATTAACCACATATGGCATCCACTATGTATTTTCAGAAAGTTGTCAGATAAGTAATCTGTTGCCTTTACATTGTGTTTTGGAATCTGGTGGGCTTGCACAGAGTCTGCAATTGTCCTTCTCTGGACAGATAATTACTTAGTCTTGTTTTAGCATCCATTATTGAATCGCTTTCACCACTGATGTGCTGATGTTTTCCTTCAGTGTGCTGTGCTGCCGACAACTATCTCTGGAATCTGTCTCAGTGCATTTATCTATGTCAGCAGTTTTCTGGATTTCGCTTTGTAACTTTATAATGCTTTTGATACACAGCACAAGTTTCACATTCAGTAATGTTTTTTGGCGTTGGATAATTTTATCTGAATTGTATTCATTTACATACTGCCTACAAGACAAGACTCACAGGATCAATGTGCATTACTTGCAGGTGTGTGCTATCCAGCACAAAAAAAACACATCACTTGCTGCCAAATTATGGATCAAGGGTTCTATTCTTGAGTTCACAAATTGTTTTCATGTCCTAACTTGTTTTCATATTTCTAACTGCAAAAGGACTAACTCAAAACAAGACTGACAGTGCTAGTAATCTGTTTTGGTTTGTTTCCACAATAACCACAGGGTGTTTGCAATGTGTTTTAATTGCTACTTGGGGACATGTTCTGCATTAATGGAACCAGTGTGTATGGTTATGAGACACCATGTGCAATTCATATTAGTCTTGATTCATTCACAGTGCTTACTTGAAGTAATTCCTTTTCTAAAATCTCAACCACTCATTTTAAAACCAGCTAAGTATTATACTGTTAGTACTTTTACAGCAACTTCAACCAAGCCAGTAATCTGTTGCTGAGTATTACATGTAAAATGAAATCAATAAAATTTAAGGAAAAGTAAAGCTGATGATTTACTTTGATATACACTAATATTATTCTAAATCAGATTTGTCCAGGCTCCTCCTTTTTTTCTCCACCAGCACAAACTGCTCATAATTCAGTAGCTCTCCCAATAGCTCATCTGACTTATCTAAACAGTAATCCTCTTGGTGTGGTAAGATTCCCTGTTCCTACATAATTATTCGCTCTGATTTTATTACTTGCCCTTGCATCTTTCATTACTTGATTCTAGTGGGAGTCTTATCTTTCAAAGAAGTCATTCCTAGAATCACATTCCCCTGGTTTCCAACTTCAAAAAGTATATTTCTACAATTTTTTTTTTTTTTTTTTTTTTTTTTTTATGATATAGCTGCAGAATAAGCTCTTACATGTGCAAGACCCCATCCCAGTTTGTAACATTTTATTATTTTCTCTGTAATTTTGAGACAATAGAGACAGTATGTATAAACTGGTTTCAGTTGAGGTGAAACCTTCTCCTTGGTGATACAGGGAGATTCACCATTACATCAAGTAATTTTCAAGTCAATATTAATCACAGTTGTGGATGGTGAGTTCATGTTTGACTAGTCCAGTTTGCTGTTAGCATATTGTGATACATTATATATACTGGATTGCATTCTAATACTATTTGTCTATTCTGTTCAATTTTTCCTTCACCAAAACTAAAATTGTCTTAGGTCCCTTTCACTATTATAAGCAGACCACCATCATCTCTTGGCTCATCATCATCATCAGCAGCAGCAGCAATCTTTTTCCCATTTTTTCTACATGGGGTCGGGGTATCGTATTAACTGTCGCCAACTCTCTTGATTCAGTGCCACACTCCTGCCTTGTTCAACACTCATGCCTGACTGTCGCAGATCTTCTTTCACACAATCCATCCACCTCTTTGCTGGAAGTCCTCGCTTCCTCTTACCTTCTTCCTGTCTGTTGCAAATCTTCCTCACCAGATTGCCTTCTGCTTTTCTGCACATGCATCCAAACCACCGTAATCTGTTCTCTTTGATATTTTCTGCAATGGGAGCTACTTTGGCATCTGCTCTTATGTCCTCATTTCTTCGTCTGTCCCACAGTGTGCATCCTACCACCCTTCTCAGGCACTTCATTTCCATCACCTCCAGCTTCTTCAGCTGTTCTGCCTTTAATGTCCAGGTTTCTGTACCATACAGTAGTACTGGTCACGCCACTGTCTTGTACACCTTATTTTTCAGTTTCTTTGGCATTCTTCTGTCATAGACTACACCTGACAGTCTATGCCAGTTGGCTGCAGCTCCTCTGATTTTGGCTTTGACCTCTTCATTCAGACTTCCCTTCTCCTCAACCACCCCTCCCAAATGCTTGAAGTATTTACCTGTTCCACTATCTTCTCTTCTATCTTAGTTCTCAGCTTCTTCTGATTTCCCCAGTTTGCTGCCATTACCACTGTTGTATCTGTGCTTAGTTTCATCCTATGTGCCTTCAGTTTTGCATTCCATTCTCCTATCCTTTGCTGACATTCTAGCTCAGAGTCTGCCTGTAATGTCACATTGTCTGCATACAGCAACTTTGTTGATCTGTCCCCTCCGACCTGTTTGCTAATGTAGTCCATCACCAGTATGAACAGATCCTAGCAGGGTTAGCCATCCGATGGTGTAAAAATATGGCTCTAGTTGATTCAGTCATATTGACTAATGCAGCAGGCTTCGATCATCATCTGTTGTCTCTCTCCTCTAAAATCTATATTTAATCTGCATATTCTCCTCCGCATCTCATTATTCATTCAAATATTGGGCTGTAATGTAACACTGTTTCACATCACTATTCTTCCTTTGCCACTTACCTGTCATCTGATCTAGTATTTTTATCCTTTTCACTTATTCACATCTCTTTCGGATCTCCTTCTTCTGAAATACCCTCTTCTCTGGAGATGATTCACATCCATCTCCTTGTTCATGGCATCTCTTTCATTCACTTACTTGTTTGAAGCACATTTGAACTGACTCATTTAGTTTTACCCCTTTTACCCAGCCCTTAATTACCTACTCTGTGCAGCCCAATTCCTTGCTTGCACTTAAATTTTCATAGTGCTGCTTGGACTCACCCTTCCTATTGAGTTCACTGTGTTGCTACTTGCTAATATGACTGCAAGTTTTCTCATCCACTTTTCGCTTCCCCATTTTAGTAAAAATAATGACTGATATATACAAATTTAGTCAAACAGAATAATATGATTCTTCCCACAAAGCATCTGTCTCTGTCCCTCTTACCAAACAGCTTACTTGTGTGCTACTACTGTACATTTTGCTACACTTTTTTATATAGAGCATCTGGACTCAATTATGATGGAGGGAAAAGGCCTTCACTGGCAGATGTGTCACAGGGGGAGCCAGTTAACTGAGGTACTAGTGAGCAGTTGATGGGTACCATTTGTGTTTCACTGAGGGGGGTGTAGAATTTTCTACTGCAGAGGTATCATCTGATGGAGGAGAAGGCTATCTTTACTAAAGTAAGTGTGCTCTGCATATACATGAACACAGCATAACATAAGATGATTGTGAGATTGTGTCATTTTCAGTATAGCAAACATTTGCTTGTATTACGCATTCAGAATACAAGAGAAGTCAGGTAATGAAGACCATAAATGAAAACTCCTTGGTAGTTGTGCCTGACAGCTGCCTAGTGCTCGCATCTCATCACCTACTACTCCAGCAATGTGTCTGGCCATCAAAAGACTAATTGTTCAGGAATGAAGAAGATTCCCAGGGGAGAACTGTACATACAGTAAGGCTAGGACAATTAGTTAGATCAATACAACACAACAAATCTAGATGGTTAAACCGGTGATGGAACAATGGAGACATAATACTGGAGTCTACTTTAAGCTCTCGAAATCAGTAAAACCTGAATCCAAATCGCGCGACACAGAAAGAGCGAATCACGAATACATCGAACGAATGAAACCGTGAAAGGGGAAATATCGAAATCACATAGTTGGCCCATCTGTGGTATAGCTCCATAAGGTAAGTGTGCGATAGTTACGGACATTAGGGTTAGGAAGGGGTTAAGGTAAGTGCATAGGTAGGTAGTGTATGTAAGGTTTTGTGTAGGTAATGTATGTAAGGTTTAGTGTAGGGTTTTGTTACGTGCATGTGTGTGGAATATTTAGTTTGTTTGGGTATAGCTCCGTAGGGGAAGTGTGTGGTAGTTACGGACCATAGGATTAGGGAGGGGTTTAGGATAGTGCATAGACAGTTGTGTATGTGGGGTTAATGTAGGATTAGCAGTAGGATTTTGGTGCATTAATTTAGTTTTAGAAGTAGGGATTTGGTTAGTGTATGTATGTATGTGTGTGGTTTTTTTTATTCTGTTTGGGCAGGTAGTATGTTGCGGGTGGTGGGTTGGCCAACTATGATGGTTTGAGGTTTGCATTTTCGCGCTTTAGTACATTCGACGCATCCACGGTTCACTCTTTATGTGTCGTGTGATTCGGATTCGGGTTTCTCGTCTTTTGAGGGTATAAAGTAGACCCATAATACTGACCTATTTCACAAAGCTAAGTTCACATTCTACAAACTTCCAAACCTCCTAGTTGTTTTGTAAGTAATGGTTTGTTCATTTGTATTATTTTAGTGTTAGGTAAGTACAATTTAGTAAGTGATGAGAAAGTAAAATATTGTAAGAAGAGCAAATACTAGTCCACTATTTTTGGGGCTTTGCCCACCCATTATTTTTGATGTTGTCCAGATTTATTGTGCTAAGAGATTGTGAGGTATGTTGAGGAAGCTAGTGATAATTGCCTTTGACCAATTCCATAAAAAGGAGAACAGTATTGCTTGGGCCAGAAGAGGGTCACCACAAATATTTTTTCGGGGAGTCTGGCAGTTGGTGTAGAGGACTACAGCTCCAATGTATTAATGATCTGTTTCTTGTGCCAAGGGTGAAGGGTTTGAATGTTTCTGCCTTAATCTACTTACTGTCTGACCCTGAGTATGTCAATTAACCAGGGAATGCTTTGAGACATTTGGGGATGTGGTCTAGGCTCCTTAATTGTCTCCTGGACTGCATATGTAATAACTAACTATGAGCTATAAACCTTCTGAATATTCAGATTTACCCTGGATATAATTTCATTTATAAGGGAATGAAAAAGGTATCTGTTGTGTATTTTGCAAGGAGGCTATCAGATCTCTTTGAGGTGCTATCAATACCTGGAAGATGCTTACAATCAGACTGTTTGTCCTGGATCTACTTTTTGACTGTCAGTATACTTTGCTCCAGTGGAAAATAATGTGCTAGCAGGGTTAAGGATGAATGAAAAGCTAACTGCCAACTGAAAATATGCAGCCTGCATAGGTGTATGGCCTTGTGCCACCTAGTTTGTTGATGTACCACATCACTGTGGTATTGTGCAACCATTTGAAAACTATATGGTTTGGCCTGTCTAAAAAATGTAAAGGCCTTGCAAATTTACCCTCATAGAAACTGTCCTCCAAGGAAACTCTGAGATGTTTTTAGATACAGAATGACTTGGTGGTTTAGGAGAGGATGGAGAGACATATAATTGTTTATATTTGTAGTATCCACCAGTACAGTTTCATTCTACAAAGCTCAAGACACATATCTAAAAATCTAAAGGATGCATTTGTAACAAAACATGATGCAGAGAACTGAGTGTGCAACTCAGATGCAAAAGTTCAGAGATTTTTTGGGTCTCATATTACCAAAAAGCTTTCCGAGGGAATAAAAGGTAACAACATCTGAAGGGTTAATATCTTGAATATTGGAACTTTCCCAAAGAGAAACAGGTAAGAAGATGTAAAACTGGTCTCCAAGATGACTCTTCTTTAGTGCTAGAAGTATTCTGGAATAGAAGAGTGTGTTCCTTGGAAAATGCCACAGATTTTATTATTCCTAGGGTAAGCAAAGCTGACAAACATGCAGAAAAAAATCTCTTTGGTTTGGAATTGTGGGAAAGAGATACACTGAAAGGAGGTTTTTCATATCCAGTGACAACTATTCCCTGCTTAACCACCTTTAACCCTAGTGAGTCTGTGAGAATGTGTTGCCTAAGGGAAATAGACATAGCCAATAGTTGGGAAAGGATTTTAGTGATAGAGGCAGGTGGAAAGGCTGAAAAAAGGAGGCATGCTGGTATAGCCATCTTAAAGTTGTAAACTGACTTTCTGTTAAAAAGGTTTTTGATTGATATTATTTGCATACTCCCATCTCAATGTGTTTCTTAGGTTTGAGATAAGACTTAAAAGATTTAAAAGCTGAAGAATCCTGAGAACTCTCTATATTAATGTCCCTCTTTCATCCAGTTATTTGTGAACCTGAGTGGCAGATGGGACAAATGAAACCTTTTCCTCTAAAGCTAAATTTAGACTTTACATTACCTGAAAAACTTCTGATATCATACTTAGGTATACCTCCTCAAAGAGAAACTGAAATGGGGTGCCCTGGATACAACCTCTGCTCAATTGTAGAAAACTTAAGGGATTTTAAGGGAGAAGAGAAATGTCAAAATCTGTCTGCAAAACTTTCCCTTGATATCCAAAGGGTAAGGCCTAAAAGGTAACTGTATACTCCTACCTATGTACTTTTACATAGGTTGTAGATTGAGAATAAGGGTTTATACAGGCAGCATAATATACCTCCTCCAAAGTTGACATTGGGGGTAGAAAAAGGAATCAATGGAGGTAGATCCATCTAGAACATATTAAAGCAATCTCTTCAATGCAGTGGGAGCATCCATTAGTTTCCAACAGACATCTCATCTTGTCAATAATTTCTATGTTTATAAGAACAATATTTAAAACCTGTCCCTATTTTTTGGCCTCTGCCCCTCCCCATTAATTTAGGCTTTGTCCAGATCTCTTGCATTAACAGATTGAGAAGTATGTTCCAAACTCTTCCTCTTCACTTCCATCCCAACAGTGACTTCCTCTTTTATTGACAGGGACCACACTTTTTTTCATTTTGCTAGGGTTAATAGCCATCAAATGCATAACCTTAAGGGGAATATGTTTGAGCTGAACTCTGTTTGTCTGACTAAAAGTAAAACAATGGCTTTACTACTGAAAGCCACTTTCAGTGAAGAGGTGGTGATATTCTTTCTTCACTGTTGTGTGACCATGGAGTTAGTAGATATAAATTTCTGGGTGTCCCCAACACAGGAGGTGCAGCATGCAAGCCCTTCTGCAAAAAAATGAACCCATTTATTGAAAGTTTCAGCATTTTGTTTCAGAATTCTGTCCATTGGACAAAGAGCAATTAGCAAATAAACATGAATCCAGCTTTAGTAAGCTCTCATGGAGGTGGGGGGGGGGTATTGCTGGTTTTCATTCCTACTCTTCAGAGTCATGAAGATCTGTGGCAGTTTCATTACAGATCCTTGGCATATATATAAAATGTTTCCTTAAGACTGAAAGTTGTGTCTACCATTCCACAAATTCCCTTGTTGTTCCAGGACCAAAAAGCATGCCATTTCATGCAGCTATATGTGCAAACATGTATGTATCCAAGTATGTATGTGTGAATGTATGAGTGTATGTATGTATGTATTTATTCATTTTCTTGTGTGTTTGTTTTTTAATTTCTCTACTCCTAGTGCTTTTCAGCACTATGGCTGTTCTCCTGAATTCCATTCTCGATAACCCACTTCGGATCCTCCAATTACTATTACCAAGTACCCCCGCCATTACCCATCCTCTGGTTGGATCCTGACTTCTCAGGAAGTTGACCTTAACATTGAAAACTTGTAGCACTGGAGAGTTGGCCATTCATTGAAGAGTTGTGCGAATGGAGCCAGGAGACAGCTTCACTATGGCAAATGGTCAATGTTCCTAACTTAGGGGGTGGCTAGCATAATGATGGCAGAGACGTCAATGCAACCACCTCATAATTTCAGTAAATAACTTGTGTGGTTCCTGTTCTCCACCAGATGCCACAAAGGTATCAGGCCTCCCCAAGCCCATTCACCCAGATAGGAGAGCTTAGCAAAGAGCAATGCATTATATCCTCCCACTTGGCCCTTCTTTCAGCTTGAGTCCATCCCTAAACTCAATTCACTGGCAATATAAATGGATGCCCTACCACTAAGCCATGGGATATTGAGTTTATTCATTTTAAGGAGAAAAGAAAAAAGCACTGACACCCATGATTATAAGTACAAATTAATTGCTTGAAATCAGAAGTATATGATATAGCACAAGTTAGCATGCCTCTCAAATGTACAGACTTTTGCAAAATGTCCAGATTTTGGCCTCAAATTTTTAGTCCATTTTTCACAAAATTGTGGTTTTCTGGCAAATCAGTGGTAAATCATTAGAGATTTAAGTTCAAAAATAGGGACAGACATTTGAGTTTCAAACTTATATCTTTCAGAAAATTCTTGCTAATGCAAAACCTGCTATGCTATCAACTTTCTACGTTTGTAAGAGCAATATTTAAAAAATGTCCCCATTTTTGGACCTTTGTCCTACTATTACTTATGGCTTTCCCCAGATTTCTTTAAGATGTTCAGAGGTATGCAGGTTAGTATAACAAAGACAATCATTTGGTGAAGCTAAAATGTATCATTGACAGCATAAAGACATGCCAGATAAAAGTACATACGTACTGCATCCATGAGTATAGAAAACAAAACAGCTGGGAATATATTGAAAATTAATGTAAGAAAAAATAGGCAGCCTGAAAAAGGAAGCCTTCTATAGCCACCATAAAAGCCTGATATGAAATTAAAACATGAGTATAGCAAGACCAGTACTCTAGACTCCAACTATTTATTTCTCCAATAAACTAATGGATTTGTGATATATGTTATGCTACCTTAGATTAATCTCTCAATTAAAACAATAAAAACAGAAAAAGTAAAAAAAAAACTTATGATCCTTACAGACACAATGAGAGCAGAGATCAAGGAGAGAAGATCATGAATTGTAATGGAAATCCATCGTAGACGGCTATTGAGTGGGGATACACAACTGGAGAGAGCTATAAATGGGGACATACCATTGTAGAGAGGTATGAATGGGAGTATACCTGCCTTGAAAGCTATTGAAGTGAATTAACCATTTGAGAGAATTATTAATGAAAGAATACTTGCACTGAGAGCTATAAATGGAATTATGCCATTTAAGAGATCTATAAATATGCAGTTTGGGGACCTTTGAATGCATTATACCTATGTAGCGAGCTCTGACTGGGGTGTATTAGTCATGAGAGTAATAAATGTGTGGCGCAGTGGTCTAGCGGTTAATGTTGCCTCACAGTAAGAGGTTCTCTGGTTTGATTTTTGGCTGGGGTGCCTTCTGTGTGGAGTCTACATGTATTCCCTGCATTTGTGTGGGTTTCCTTCAGGTACTCCGGTTTCCTCCCACATTCAAAGACATGCATCTGGAGCATTTCTCCCCTGGCCTCTGCTGAAAATAGGCTCTGTGCTAGTCAAACTTTCCCAGTTAGCAAATGCTAAATAAAATAGTAAAATAAAAATAAATGGAAGTTTGCCTGAGTAGAGAGCTATGAATGGGAGTATATCTGTGTAAAGAGCCATGGAGGTTTGTATGCCATTGTAGAGAGCTTTGGATGGGAGTATACCTGTATAATAAAGCTGTGAATAGCAATGCAGCAGTATAGAAATCTATGAATAAGAGTATACCTGTGTAGAGCACTAGGACTAGGAGTATACCACTGGAAAGAGATACAAATGGAAGCATGCCATTGGAGAGATCTCTGAAAAGTGGCTAAAATGGACTATACTTGTGTAGAGAGCTATGAATGGGGTATATTACGGGAAAGAGAGTGATAATTTAAGTATGATTGTGTAAAAGACTATGAATGGGAGTATATTATTGGACAGAGCTTTGAATGGAGGCATATCTAAATAAATGCTATGGATTGTAGTATACCTGTGTAGAGAGCTATATGTTTGGTATACCTATGTAGAGAACTATAAATGGCAATATACCATTGGAGAAAGTTATGAATGGCAATCCGCCTTTAAAAAGAGCCACGAATGTGCTGCACCAGTGCCATAGAGGGATAAGTCCCTGAGTATGGCCCAGGTGACCTGGGTTTGATTAGTGGCTCAAATGACTTGACAGGGTGTCAGGGAATAATGGGTGTGACCATCCCGGTGAGGTGGCCAGGTTCACAAGCACTCACAGTGATAATCTCATGTGGAAGCTGGGGATATCACATGGTGGGAATACCTAAAGAGGGATTTAAGGGCAGAGATATGGCTGAGCTGCTGCAAAGGCAACACCCTTCCATGCCTGCCCCCCTGGTCTTCATCACTGTCTTACAGAAAGCGGATGGGGAATTGAAAATGACTAGGTCTACAGCACTGGTAGAGTTTTCAGTAGAATCTAGAACAGAAGCCACCATTAAAAAAGGAGATAATTAATAGGGCATATAAAATAGTGCATGATAGCTCTAGGACTCAATCAGAGGAGGTTAGAAAGGATTAGGAAGACAGACCGGATAAGCAATTCACAAAGTAACAATGGGAGAATATATGTATGGTTCCCAAACATACAACAAAGTCTAGAAGGTTTGGGAGCTTTGCTTGGAAGTGTTGGCATAGGTATTTATATATCCTAAACAGACCAAAAAGAACTTTTCTTCAGGTAGACTGCAAGTGTTGGAAGTGTGATGAGGAAGAAAGAGGCAATTGGGAACATATTCTTTGGGAATGTGATGATCTGGCAGACATCAAGAATTCCCTGCAGACTACTCTGCCAGAAATAATGGGTAAGCAAATAGGTATGACTAAGGAAATTATTTATTTTTAAGCTGTGATACAGAATCTGAATTGCCTACAGTAGACATAGTAAGGTCTTGATGAGTTTAATTCTGGTGACTGCCAAAAAATGCAATTACTAGAAAATGGAAATCAAAGTCTAAACCAACAATACTAGAAGTAGGGAATACAGTAACAGAGATAAAAGAACAGGATGTGTGATTATGTGCCACATGAAGATGCTTTGGAGCCTTCAGAAAGAAACCAGTACAAATGTTTAGTTGGAGTTGCAAAACAAGGGAAGGAGCAGGAAACAATGGCAACTCTGATGCAGTCAATGTTGTGGAGTGATAGGTCAATGAGTTCCAATATGAAAACCAATGGTGACACAAGATGCAGCAAAAGAGAATATGTCACAGGAAGATATTCTGGAACTTTCTGTAGAATGTCTGCAGGCAACAGAGAACAAAGAATGTGCCCTCAGTTTCGAATAAAATGAGCTAAGGGAAGAGTTGCTTCATTTAATAGTGTTGAATAGACATGTTAAGGATGACGAAGGAAATAGATTACAAAAGGTAAATAAGACCCAAAGTGTTAGAAGTCTGATAAAACAGATGAACACAGTAGTCAAGACTATTAACAGAAATTCATGTTATATAACAGACATAAATAACATACATTCTATGCAGCTAAATTAATAACAGATAAAGTTTTAACAAAGAAATGCAGAGAAATAAGGGAAATGAAGGGATGAAATAAAATGCCATCAGGGAAGCATTAAATAGGGAAAAGTACGAAGCAATTAACATGAGAAATGGAACTGTTAGAAGAGTATAGAAGAGGGAACAGATCAACAAGAATACTTATAAAGATAGACATGGCAAAATCAGTGCACACTATCACAACAGATAAGGGTCTATCATTGTAGAATAGTGTGTGTGTGTTGTACCTTTAAGAAGCATTTCAAAGTCAGCACGTGCATATAAATAGCAAGCATGTGCTAGCTTCAGTGCCATTTTGAGAGCGCAGCCAGAGTTTGAGAATGTATGAGTGTAACAGCTAGTTTGCTTATATGTTTATCTAAGTTAAAGTTATTAAGCCTCAGTCCTGATGTTTGTACATAATAAAGCTGCTTAAACAGAACCGGTGAAGGCTCATCTATGTTATTCTCACTGGATGAATGACATGGTGCCAGAACCGGGATTCCAGAGACTGCTTTTCAGAGCTATAAGATGCAAAGTTAACAGTAAAGGTAAACAAAGAGAACTGAGCACAAAAAAGGGCCAAAAATGAACCAAAGGAAATGAAAACTTGCACAAACAGCTTATTTAAAAAAAAAAGATAAAACAGAGCATTACAAGGGCATAAACTGAGAGAGGCACAAAAGGTTTATTAATTAAATGAAATGTTTAAAATTAAGATAGTTGATAAAACAATTATCAGAAAAGCACATAAGGGGTTCAGAATTACATTGTAGTTGCAAAATGAGCATGTTTAAAGTAAAACGGGCATGTTTAGAGTAAAATGAGCACAAGAAAAGTATAATGGGCACAGAAAAAGATTAAACGACAAAATGAATATAATATGGGCAAAAGGGCACATTAAGCATAAATAAAGCAAAGCGACTGCATGTTTTTTGGCAAAGTACTGTGTTTTGGCATAACTACTATTTCGCATTGTATTAAGGGCATACATAGAGTTATTCGAAGTATCTAAAGTGTGTAATATGCTTACAGTGTGTCCTTATTACTGTGCATTTATTCTGAAGTGTTTATTTCTGTGGAAAGTGCAACTATTTTGTAAAGTACAGTCGAAATACATCCATTTTGAAAGGTTTCTTGTGCTGGGTGTGTCTATTCACAAAATGCCACCATTACAAAGTGTTTCTTGCACTGTATAGAGTTATTTATCAAAGTACAGCAATTTTGGGAAAGTTTCAGTGTGCTGTGTACTGTTTATTCACAAAGTGCAGTTATTTGAAATATTTCTTACTCTGAACTTCTTCTGCCACGTTTATTCACACAGTGCAGTTATTTTGAAATGTTTCTTACACTGGTAACAGGTGATTTCTTACAGTACAATTATTTCAAGAGTATTCTTGTGCCTGAGAGTCTTCTTTCACAAAGATCTGTTATTGAGAGGCTTGTTGTGCTATTGGGCATAGTTGCAAATTGCAAATATTGGCATAAATTTCTGACATACGTACATGTGTGTGTGTGTGTTTGCGCATACCTGCAAAAGCAGTCACTAGTATGTGTTAATATGGCAGATGGATTTTGGACACCATCACTACTTGTATTTGATCAGAATATTCCAGACAATTTGAGAATATTTGAACAAAAGTACAATATTTTTATATAAGCAGCTTATTCTGACAAAGATGCAAGCACCAGAGCATTAATTTTGCTAAACCTAGCTGGGTTAGAGGCCATTGAAAGAGAGTGTTCCTTTGTGTATGCACCAGCAGTATATGAGGGAGAAAGTAAAAACTGTCATATTGTTGTACAGGCTGAATCAAGGGAAGACCCCGAGTGTTTGAAATGCAAGTTCAGTAAACATGTAAGTCCCAGACAAATATTACATTAGAGAGACATTTGTTTTTATGCAAGAGAACAGAAACTAGGGGAAACATTTGTAGCTTGCATTACTGACCTGAGAAACAAAGCTAAAATATGTCACTTTGGTGACTTAAAAGATAAGTTAATAAAGGACAGGCTTGTGTGTGGTGTTAGTAGTACTGCAGTGAAAAAGTGTTTGCTTTGTGACAGTGATTTAATGCTGAGCAAAGCTACAGAGATTTGTCAAGACCATGAAGTTATAGAAAGGCACACAAGTTTGCTTGCGAGTGATAAGAGCATGGTTTCAGCAGGCTCCAGAGGAAATGTAGACAGCATGCAACATGTGGCTAGTAGAAGCAAGCCTAAGCAAATGGTACCTGCTACCTCTGCAAGCTCATCAGGTAAAACCAGTAGTTTTCCAGCAAATTCTAAGAAAAGGACATGCTCAGTGCAGTACAAGGGTGAGTCAGCAAAACCCAAATCCAGCTTTATTGTTAACCCACTCAGTTGTGCTGACAGTCATGAGTATAAAAGAGAAAAATCCTTAGCATTTGGTCAGCAATGCCACAAGGGTAAAAAATGGAACCATTTTCAGAAGTTTTGCAAATCAGGTAATCCTCACACAGTTATAGAGAAGGGTCACTCAGGAAAGCAAGTTGATCATATTCTACTTTCTACATAGATGGTGTATCAGTAATTGGTGAAAAGGTTGATGCAGTAAATTTGTTGGTAAAGAATTAAGTGTTTTGTATTGTCCTGTTCAATCGTAAATCAACTGAGCTTAACGTGGACACTGGTTCAAAGCGTAATGTTATGTCAGCAGACACATCTGCTCAGGTGAGAACTGGCGAGCAGCTCAATGTGGTTCGTTGTGCAAAACTTTTTGCTTATGAAGGTGAAGAAATTCCAACCAAAGGCTCAATAGTGCTTTCATGTTATTTGGCTAGGAACCATTACAACTTGTTTTTCTATGTAGTCCGAAGATCTGTGCAGTCATTTTTGGGTCTCAGAGACAGTTTGAGAATGAATTTGCGTTCCTTTACCAAATAAGTTCATCATATAATCGCATATCCTAGTTCCAATTTTACTGAAGCTATTTTATCAGAGTATGCTGATGCTTTCGATGACAAGTTGGGCAAACTTCCAGTTGTGCATTCTATGAAGTTATACCCAGAGGTCAAGCCACTGGTCAGACTGGCAAGAAAACTTCTGATAGCTATGCAAGATAAAGTTAAAGCTCAATTGGATAAAATGGTACAGCAAGATGTGATTTTTCCAGTCACAGAACCAACTGAATGGGTGCCATCCATGATAGCAGCCCACAAAAAAGGCTCAGACAAAATCAGAATATGTATTGATCCAAGTGATTTGAACAAAGCATTAAAGAGATCACATCAATGCATACAGCCAAGGAAGTTGCAGCCCTAATACTAAATGCCACTATTTTTTCTGTCTTGGATGCAAAAGTTAATTTTGCAAGTGATGCTTGATCGCAAATCCTCATTACTCACTACTTTCAGTACCCCATTTGGCAGATACAGATTCCTCAGGATGCCATTTGGAACACATTCTGCAAGTGAAGTCATTCAGTGTGCAATGGAGCAAATCTTTTCAGGTTATCTTTGTGCCATAATAGTAGATGATTTATTGCTTGGAGGCAATAGTGAAGCAGATCATGACAGAAACCTCAAGAGAGTTCTAGACAGAACATGTGAAGTGAACTTAAAGCTCACTCCTCTAACGTGCAAATTCAGACTACCAGAAGTCACATATGTAGGTCATTTATTTACTAGCACTGGCATGAGACCAGACCTGTCCAAGTAAGCAGCCATTCTTGAGATTCCAGTTCCAGATAATGTTCAAGCTCTACAATGCTTTCTTGGCATGTTCAACTATTTAGGCAAGTTTATACCAGACCTCATTGAGGTGACAGCACCTTTAAGTTAATGTGCAAAATGTTATATGGTCTTGGTTGGAACTTTATCAGAAAGCATTTGAAGACCTTAAGCAGAAAATTGCTACCCAACCTACATTAAGATACTACGACATCAATAAACCAGTAACTCTTTCCTGTGATGCTTCAAAGTTTGGGGCACAGTTATACTTCAAGAGGGCAGACATGCATCTAGATCTTACTCAAACTGAAATGCATTTTGCTCAAACTGAGAAAGAACTTTTGGAAATAGTATTTGCATGTTCAAAGTTTCATGATTATACCTGTTGTTGGGTTATTGAGATTGAAACTGATCACCAACCTCTACTTACTATTTTAAAGAATCATATGAATTCAGCTTCAGTGAGATTACAAAGAATGATGCTCAAACTGCAAAAGTACAACTTCAAAATGGTCTATAGAAAAGGCAGACTTCTTTATCTGGCTGAAACCTTATCCAGATTACCCTGAAATACAACGGAACAGCTTCATGCAGAGAATTTTGACTTTGATATCATGAAAGTGTGTAATTTTTCTACCATGAGACTTGATGAGCTGAGAGAATATACAAAGACTGATCCAATTTTGCAAAAGCTCAACCACTGCATTAGTGATGAATGACCATCAAAGCAATCTAGTGTACTACCTGAAGTGCAAACTTATTTATGTTGATGGAAGATGGCATCATTTTTCAAAGGTCCCAAATTGTTGTTCCTGCTTCCTCACAACATGAATATATCCAGATTTTGTATCGTGGTCACCTGGTTCCGAATCTACCAAAAGAAGGGTGAGAGGACTAGTATTTTGCCTTCTCTAGAAAAAGACATTGATAAAGTACTTTTTTCTTGTTGATTATGCAATAGTACTAAACTAGAAATTTGCAACAGAATGTGACTTTGTACATGTTACTAGTATTCCATAGTATCCACTGTCAAATGGACTAGCTGAACTTGCAGTAAAGAGTGCAAAACAATTGCTGGAGAAATCAAAGTGTGATAATACAGACGTATTTTTAAATTTACTTAATCTCAGAAACATACCCCGTAACAATATACTTGGTTTGCCTGCTTAGAGACTTCTATCTAGGCAAACCAGAACAACACTACCTATTAGCTCCAGTTTGTTGAGGCCTAAAGCTAAGAGCAACAGGACAATTACAGCTCAACTTCATAGAAAGTGTTCTTTTTAGAAGTCTAGTTATGACAAATTGAGCAGATTTATTTGTCCATTGAAAGAAGGAGAGAGAGTAAGGAAACAAATGGCGAAAGGTTTTGACCGGATTGTTCAAATAACAGGTATATGTACTGAACGAAGATCCTACTTTGTAGAATTTGTGGGTGTAGAGTACAGGAGAAATCACAGACATCTTCTACCTGTACCAGATTGATATTGCAGCATTTTACTGTGATACAGACTCGAGATCTCAGAGCAATCCAGATGATGTTCCTGTTGCAGAATGTGTCTTACCTTCTACTTCCATTTCTGATGATGTTTCTGATATCTCGAAAGTTGAACATTCAGCAGAGATGGTCCCAGTTGCTAGACCTAATTCCAATTTCTATGTCACACGATTTGGTTGTATTTCCAGACCTAGTGTAAAATACACATCAACCTGGACATAATTGTCTACATGTATTTAGTCCTGTATAATTGCATGATAAATAATTATTTGTATCAATTTCTTGGCAATCAGTGTCATTAATATTGCATGACTCATGTCTCAAAGAGGGAGGACATAGAATAGTGTGTGTGTGTGTGTGTGTGTGTGTGTGTGTGTGTGTGTGTGTGTGTGTGTGTGTGTGTGTGTGTGTGTGTGTGTGTGTGTTGAACATTTAAGAAGCATTTCAAGGTCAGCACGTGCATATAAATAGCAAGCACGTGCTAGCTTCAGTGCCATTTTGAGAGTGCAGCCAGAGAGTGAGCATGTACAAGTGTAATAGCTAGTTTGTTTATAAGTTTATCTAAGTTAACATTATTAAGCCTCAATCCTGATGTGTTTGTACATAACAAAGCTGCTTGAACATGACCCATGAATGCTCATCTATTTTATCCTGACTGGATGAATGAAATTCATGCTCTATTGCAAATAATAAACTAAAGATATCAGCAGATGCAGAAAAACTTAGAAGATATGCAGATAAATATAGAAGAAAACTACAAATAAGAAATGTATTGACAGACCAAAAAAGTTTTACAGAAAACTGGAAAACAAAGCAAAAGGATTAGAAACACCACCAAAATAAAAGAGCAGCCATATTTTGGATAAATATCTCTGAAGACCTTGTGGAACATAACAGAGATGCTAAATGGACAGATGTAGTAAAAGAAACAGTAATAACTTCAAATGCACATGGTATAATATGGGATGACATAAAAGCCAGGAAAGTGAATCAAAATTAAGAAAAGCTCATAAATGGAAAATCCCAGGCCAAGTGCAGTTCCTATCTTCTGGGTAAAAGTATTAACATATTTACATGAAGATTTAGCCTTAAGTTAGAACTACTTATATGTGGATCCTGAACAGACACCAACATGGTTAACAACAGGAAAAATTATACTCCTCCTTAAGAATTTACCTGAAAAATTCTAAAATACTATAGACCAAAAACTTGAACTCCGATGATGTACAAACTGTATATTGGAGCTGATACCAACAAAGTTTATAGTCATTTAGAAGAAAACTCAATAATGGCAATAGAAAAAAGTAACAAAAGAAAGTCATATAGAACAAAGTATCATTTGTAGCTAAATAACGTCATAATGGACAAGTTGTAAAAAAGGGAAGAATCTAAGTATGTCAAGGACAGATTACAAAAAGCATTTTACAGCATTTCACATTTATGGATAAAAGAGTGCTTACAGATGTATAAGATACATCCTACACTGATGAATTACATTACAGTATCCATGAAGCAGTAGCAACCAATTTGCAATTAAACCATGACAAAGGACAAATTATTATCCCAGGGGTAAAAATTCAAAGGGGGTTACTCTAGAGTTATTCTTTGCCCTTGCTATTGTTTTGTCTTGCCCTTAATCCATTAAGCTGTTTAATTAACATATTAGGTCTTGGGTGTAATTTGGTGCTCAGAATGCAAACTTGCTTAAAGATTTCTCATCTACTTTTTGTAGATGACATAAAATGCTGTAGTTCATCAAATGAGGAGTTGAAAGCAAAACTGCAAATGGATAAAATTTTCTCAGAATATATAAGAATGACATTTGGTCTTAATACATGTGGGAAACCAATGTTTAAAGCAGAAAAGCTACTGTACCAAGAAAATATTTATCCAGGACAGGGATGTGATATAAAGGGAATTCAACAGGAAGGAGTGTATAAATATTTGGGAACTGATGAAGGATCAGCAATAAAACAAGAACAAATGTGAATAAAACTCAGTAAGGAATACTTCAGAAGACTAAAACTAATATTAAAACAACCCTGACATTTAGGAATAAAGTCCAAGCTATAAACCAATCTGCTCTCCTTGTTTTATTTAAAACCTTTGATGTGATTGACAGGACCCAGAAGGTACTGGATCAGAAGGATAGAAAAACAAGAAAAATGCTTCGCACCTATCAAATGATATATAAAAATCAGTGTATACCAAGATCTTATATTCCATGTTCTGAAGGAGGTATGGGCCTCCTCAAAATTGATTACATGTAGAGATCTGCAATCGTAGGATTGCATAATATCTGCTGACCTCACCAGTTCCAAACTTAGTGAAAGTTTTAAAACATGAGAAGATCAAGTCTAAGATGACTTCCCGTTTAGTTTAGCAGAACTGTATCTGTGTCAAGTGGGAATGGAAATCAAACCAGAAGTGGACAAAAATCAGACAGCAACTGAATGTGCCAGAAAACGAAATAAAAAATATGAGGAGGATCAGATGAGAAAGCAAGAAATGTGGAACAGGCATAAATATTATGGTAAGTGCAGAATACTCCTGGAACAACCTGATGTTAATCAGGATTTGATATAGTAACTGTTAAAGAGAGGCAAATTTAACCTAAAAGATGAATGGTTAATATTGGCAGCCCAGGATAATGGACTACATACACGTTGGTTTACAAATTCCATTGAACGTGTGGGAGAAACAGACAAATGTAGGTTCTGTAAAACAGAACTATAAACAGTTGCACATCTTGTTGCTGGGTATGACAAAATAATGATAGAGAGTCTGTATATTAAAAGTCATAATAATGTGGTGAGACTGTTGCATTGAGAATTGTGAAAACATTACAATACTAAATTAGCTAAGAAGGACTGAAGACATGAGTAGCAAAGCATAGATGACCTGGGATCACCCATTACCAGCAGTTCAGAAAATTGATGTGAGAAAAATCAATATAGTAGACAATGAAAATAAGACAAAAATAGCATTGATGATTGAAACTGCTACACCCAGTGATTACATACAGTCAGACACAAAGTCACAATATATCAGGATTTCCTGGAAGAAACAAAAGGAATGTGGAAGACGGATACACAGACAGTTCCAATAGTAGTTGGAGCAATGGGTCTAATAAAAAGAAAATTACAATCATATTTAGATATGCTATCAATACATGTAAATCCATATGAATTACAGAAGGAGTCAATTCTAGGCATATTGCAAATGCAGCAAAGAGCATTTTTTTGCTAACATCAAAGATTGAAGCAAAACTAATTTTAGGAACTTTAATCATACCCTGACTTAGGAATTGGGTCCATTCCTGTGATAGTATTAGAAACCCAAAAGACTTGGAGAAATTAAGCCCAGGTAAAGAAGCCATAGATGTACCCGGGATTGAAACCAGAGCATCTTGCATTGGGAGTGTTGCACTTTACCACCACTCTACAATCCCCAAAGGAGGAAGGGCAGGTGTTTAGCTTTAGCCATGTTTCAGTAATGCCAAAGATGTCAGATCAGACATCCTTAATTCAGGCTTCTAAAGCAGCCCAGTTGTTATTGATACTTCCTTCACTGATGTAATAAATTCTAAAGCAACAATAATTGTTGAAGTTATTTATTTATTTTTTAAACAGGTCGATTGTTGGAGATGGTTTGGTAGGACAAGGAATAGGATTAATATCCCCTGCTAAAGCTATTTAATACTAATGAGGTAAAGAAGTAGTACTGCATTTTTAAGGTTCTTTGAACTAAGTCTTACTTAGATAATTTTGAAGTTTCATACAGGAATATTCTTGACTATTCATGTCAACTTGGAGAACAATTTTGCTCTGGCCAAATGCAGCCTAGGTATCCACCAGATTGCTGTGCTTCCCATGTAGTTGGGCAGAGGTTTGCAAAAACAGAATGTCCTAAGTATGTGGCTACCAGAGGATGCAGAGAAGTCCACCTCTAGAATGTGCTACTTCTCTCTAATCTTGAAAAAGATTTGCCTGTTTAGTTTCCATTTGTGTGAAACTTCCAGAACCCTTCTGAATTAGTATGCCATTATGTTTTGGTTTCTAGGGTTGTAAGTTTCTTGAATGTGTATAATCAGACTGAGAGTGAGGTATCAAAGCTGCATGGTCAACCTATAGCATGCACACAAACAGGTGACCTTAGTTTGCTGATATAGCATTGTCCTTGGTGCAACAAGTAGAACATTCGCCTTTGGTGCAGAAGGCTGTTTGTTCTATTCCCACATCAGGTAGATCAATTACCGACACTGTGATGCAGTATAAGGGAGTACTGCACCCCCAAGTTTGTGGTCCTTTGGTTGAGATATTAAACTGAGGCCCCATCTGCTTGAGTTGGTGGTAGCTCAGGTGTATGTAAAAGATCCTATGACACCTATCAGAAAGAGGGGGAATTTCCCTGTTAACTGAACAAATTTCCCCTTACAGTATAAATGTCACCTCTGATCTCCCCTGAAAAGAGGCTGCTAGCTTAGTGGGACTAATCCGGTCAATAAAAGATAAAGGCAATACATTGATCTACCACATTACAGCTGTATTGCCTGTAACCACCTGCAACATCCCCATGATGAATATTGAACTGAAGGGCAGAGACAATTGCCATAATGTCTTTTACACTTTTTACTTATTGTTGGTAGTTTTTGCTTGCCTGATTTATACCTTTAGCTGGAGTATATAATGTGCCCTACTTTGTAATCTAAGGTATCCATTACTAGTGTCAGGCTAGAGTATAGAGGTATGAAGAGAAGACTGGTATTGTTGTTGAGTGTGGTCATCCAGCAAAAAAGTTCTTTTGGGATGGAAGGGATGAGAGGGATCCTTTTCCTCCGTGACCTGCTTATGGCAATCCTACAGGGGTTTTGGCTCTGACTGCATTTTCATTTGTATTCTTGCATGAAAGCCATAAGGACAGAGATTGACATATTCCAGTACCTTCAAAAAGATTCTTTGCTGTTTATCTCTCCTATCAAATCTTTGGAAAAAAAGGATTTATAAGCATTCATGTAGGCTGTAATGTTCATAAGTTCATATGTTTACTGGTGATTGATTACTAGGATATTGACCCCAGTGTGCCTTTTAAGCCTAGCCATGCTTCCCCAATGTATCTGACAAACTTTGATACTCTAGGGTTATTAGGGGGTATATGAAGGCTTCAATATGGGTGGTCAAGCATTTACAGGTTGCCTCTTTCTGATAAGCCAGTACTACTCCCAGGAAGGTCTTGATATAAGCAAGTGGTATTTATAGACATTATATCTATGAAACTGTGTCTTAATGAAGCAGTAATTATATGTTCATTCATTTCTTATCATAGTTAGCAACTCATAGCTGACATTCCAACATGGCTTTGCAACTGAAATCTCACATTATTTTGTGCTAAAATGTGCCTCAGCCATTTGGCATGATATGTTCAAGACATTAATCTAAGGCTGACAATCATCTGACAGGCCAGATTTCTGAAATTAGAATTCTTAGCCACCAAAGACTGAGCATTTTAGTGAAGACTATGAAAACAAAGACACATTTAGTAATAAACTGTGAAAATGGTGGAGGAAGTTAATGTGAACTAAAATGAGGATGCATAAGGGCAATCTGTAGTTTAACTACTTTGTCTGGAAAAAGATTAAAATGCATTATGAAATATACAAAACACACCAAAATGAGTGACAGAAATATAGTCTCTGGAGAGAGTATGAAAAGCTAATGAATAACAGCACTACCTTTTATGCAAATGCTGAGACAAAGTACCTGTAATTTTGTGTCAAGCTTTTGTCATTCTATGTAGAAGCAGATAGAGCTGTTGAAGAAATGAGTACCACACTGAAAAATAAAATACCTGCAGTAATGCTGCTCCTATCAGGACGTTTAGCGGTATAACACATTGCAAGATAAATATTACCTCTTAGAGTAAAGTGGAGCAGTTAGATTTGCATTAAAATCAATATTGTAATGAAATACATATACTTTCTCAGTCTTTGTGTGGAACTGTTTTTTAACTATTTTACTTGTTTCTCACTTTACATCTTGACTTATGGCCATTTATTGATTCATTCATTTGGGATGTGGTACTATGCCTTGCATATTTAATCCGTGATTACTTTTGTTATGTAAAAGTACATTACATTTTCCCTAAGGCATACATTTCAGTTATAAAAGCTGATAGCAGCTGAACTTACATTAATAGCAAAGCTCGATTTCTGACTATAGAAAAGACCATTTTCTGTAAACTCTATTTATGCAAAGATGCATGCCTTAGAAATATGCCACTCATTTATTTCTCCATTTAGATCAAGCATAACTGTTATCAGAAGCATTCCTGTTTAAATTGTTTATAGACATGCATCTGAAACCATTTTCTGATCACATCAGAAACCAATCACAATTCTTTAATTCCTGTACATATGACTGGTCCCTAATGCACACTGGTAGTTCATTGTCTTGAGTCACTGCTAACTCTCATGCATTTTATTTGTCTGATTATCCAATAGTCCGTTCTAAGAGGAGTGCATTATATGGCAGATGTCTCCTGACATTCAGCATACTACTGCTGTCCTGCAGTTTTGGTTACCTTTTTATCATTGCTGTCGAATACAGCCCTGTGGCTGCTGATATGGCTGATTTTTCAAACAAGACTGCTGATTGTATTTTTCTGCCTTCACTTTCATTTTTGCCTCAGGTTTGACAAAGGGATATTGCGTACTCAGTTGCTTGAGTTTTATAGCAACTGGTACTTTAAGTGTGAATACCTTTCATGTAAATTACACATATTTGAATGACTGCAGCTAGTGTTATTGTTTAGCTATATTAATAGATATTTCAGTTAAAAGCAACATATTTTTAAAGCATTTTTCTCAGCTATGGTAGGAGCTAGGCAAATTATAGGCTAAGCCAAATTAAATTTCTGTAGATTATGATAGTCATGTAACTTGGACCTACTGGTTAAATTAGTTTCTTTGATAAGCCATTAGTTACCACTACTGACATAATTGTATAAAATGTGCAACCTGGGGTTAGTAAATTGAGCACTGAATAAAGACGGCTTAGGTAGTTAATTCTTCTAAACAATGGGTTGCATTTAACTAATGCTATGTTTGCAAACTGCTGTGTTAAGTGTCTAAAATGATGCAATAGAGCTTTATAGAATATAGCATTTTACACATTTGTGATTATTACTATATTATTAATTCTTCTTTTCTCTGTAAAGATATTTAGAATTGAAATAGATTTCTTTTAACTATATTAGTTTAATGAAAACTAAACTATTATCTCACAATTATAGGTGTGCAATGTGAAATGATTATCCAGATCCAAATCCAGAGGTAGATCTAGTGACACACATTTGTACCTGGCTTTACACAAGTGCAAATGCATAATGGCCGAGAGCATGCTTGCACGTTACATAACTACCAGTTTAGTATCTCTGCTGCATTCACTTGGGATTCTGCCTCTGAATCTTGCTTGTCTGATGATTAATATGTGTCAGACATGCACACAAATGCTTCTGTCTTTGTACTTCAGAGATATTCTTCACTGATACTCATTGCAAAGCATGTGTCAGTGATTCCCAATTGATTATTCTCCATCTACTACTGCCTTAGGATCTACGAACACAGCCACAGGAATGATAGATCCTTGAGGGGTGCTTATCAATTATGCAAGTACTTCCCCTAGGTACTGAGCCTTTATCTCACCTTCTCAAAGAATACTAGATGGCTGGCTACAGTACGCTGTCCATATATATACTACAGGTATCCTCATGCCTGTGGTCCAGGTCATGGCATAATATAGCCTGCATCGGATAAGATAACTTGTAGATATAATGAATTGTTGAATCTGAATTTAAATGAATCCCTTTCCACATGTTGTGTATTCATTTAAAAAATGTTTCTCACACACTGGGTCAGAGCAACCATTTAAAGGTGTTGTCATAATTAGTTTAGTTCTATACTATGCATTAATTATTAGTTCTATCATTTAAAAAACACTGTGCTTGCTGCACTTTTTTATGACTGTGGAGACCTGCTACATGCAAGGTCTGCAGAATTGTTGATAATTTCTGTATGAAGACTAAAACTACCATAAACTGTATTTTCACTGTTAAGGTACACAACTACAAAATAAAATGTGTGGTTAGAAAAAAATGTGCATATAATGTTAGGAGAAGCAATCTTAAATCCTATAGTGTTTATTATTTCAGCTGCTCACTTATAATGCAAGCATTCGTCCTAAGCTTGATAAAACAAATACAGTTGTATTGCTTACGTCTGTTTGTCATGGCCAACACTTGCTGATAACATTGTTGTTGCAGTAAAAACCCATCACAGCTTCCCCTACAGACTAATGCGAAGTGCTAAAATGCTGCAGCCAGGTATCTCATTATCTGGATAGGTCTGACAGTGCTGACTGTAATCATAAGGCAGGGATGTGGTGAACTAACAGCAGGATATTGCATAACCTACAGCCAGGGAAAGCTTAGTAGTGGGAAGGAGAGAGAGAGAGAGAGATCTCTTGGTATCTCAAGAAAGCTTCCAGTGATAAGGAATGTTTGGGCGAGTGCAAGTCCATTCTTGCACTGAGAAGTGCCTTATCAACTGAATCAAATTTTCTTGTCATGAAGTTGGATAGTAAGGAAGACTAAATGCCCAAAAGAAACAGCTGCAGAGTAAACTGACTCAATGATTCACAAACAATATTGACTCACAGGGGTATAGGTAGCAGAAGCAGAAAAGTATCACACAATCCCATTGGTGTTTCAAAAGAATCATTTGGAAAAATAGTGCACATTACAGCATATTGGGGTACAATAGTTAAGCCTAGTTATTCCAGAGAACAGAGTTTAATTCAAAGCAGTGTCCTTCCTTGCTGGAAAAGCATGACATTCATAATTATAGGCAAAGATAGAAAATAATAATAATAATAATTATTATTATTATTATTATTATTATTATTAGTAGTAGTAGTAGTATAATAAAAATAAAATGAAATAATTACAGAAAACATCTGCCAGTTTAGAATTGTCACAATTACATGTCAGAAGTAAAATGCAAATGACTTTGTTTTCCTATCCTGATAGAGCGTTAGTTACAACAGGTAGCACAAAGTTTCAAGAAATGACACATGACTATTACTTACAACAGAAACAATCAATAATATGTTTGCTTGGAGCCCAAGGTTTCTTTCTTCAGTTAAAATTTTATTAGTGAAATATGTCTCTAATCTGCCAAGACTGGAAAGCTCCTGCATTTGAAATAATCACATAGCATGGCCACAATATAATGAAAGCATAGCACTGAATCTTCTCTGACTAGAAATCGAATCTGCATCATGTGGTGTTAAAGGAGTGGATGATGATGCTTGGGAGGCCTGCTTCCATATCATCTCATATAATTTAATAAAGCAAGACTTTGTGTGACGCATGGTGGCTTTGCTGGTATTTTTCTGTCAGTACAGGAAAATACAATGTGCAGTCATTACCTTAATCCATAGCTGGGTGTCAACAAGTTTTATATTTCAAGTGCTGACTGTAGTTCACAGTGACATAATCAATATAGCCAATTGCTATCAGTTGTGCCTTTGGTGGCAAGAGAAAAGTGGCAGATGGGCATTTAGTTGCAGACTACCAATGAAATAAAAATGAAAGCAGTAGATGTTCTTCGTCTCCCATTGCTGCAGTCCTTACATATGGGTATTCCGCTGTCCACAATCGGCCCGAATACCAAAGGGCTAGAACCGGCGTCGGTCATCGGCGCCCGAGACTGATGTCAGTACGTGCCAGTACAAATGCGCATGACCGACGCCATAACCTCAGTCTTTCTTGCCACGTGGTCCTAAGCAGAAGCAGCTTTTGCAAGTGCCGTTCGGTGTTCTGGAATTGTCGGTTTTCGAGTTTCAGACCGGAGACCAAGTTGGGCTAAGTACCCCGTTGGGGACACTTTTGTCTTTTTCTTGCCTCAGTATTGACGGATGTCAGAAAAAGTTAATAACTGTATTTCTTGTGGGAAACAGATTCCTCATAGGGATTACCATTCACTCTGCATTCCTTGTTTAGGGCCTGAGCACGACGTTGTTGGGTGTCGCTTTTGTGCTACTTTTAACAAGCATACTATTAAACGTCGGTTGGACTGTGCTAGGCTGGTGTTTGGTAAACGTTGTAATTACAACATGCCGTGGGATTCTCCGACGACTGGTTCTTCTAAGAAACGCAAAGAAAAGTCTTTGCGGTCCAAACAGGATGAGTCGTCCACTCCGGACGCCGGTTCTGTAATACCACTGGCTAATTCAGCGGCTCCTTCTGAAAGTTTACCTGAGTCTCAAGGGGAGCCTTTGTTACTGCAGGAAGTGGCTTCTCCTGTGTTAGGCCAGGCTGAGGGTGCTTCTCTGCTGTCAGTGGTTCCCTCCCCTCATAGGGTAGTTAGGCCTCCTCCTTCTCAAAGCAAAACCCAGTCTAAGTCTGCCCCTTCTGGTGCTAGTCCCCAGGGTCCAGCTCCTAGGAAGCACATGTTAAAGATGGCTGAAGATTTGATTACTTTAATTAGGGGTTCTATGCCCCCCCCCTGCGAAGAGGCCCAGGGTAGAGACAGAGTTGGAGGGTTTGGTTCAGTCTTCCAATGAGTCAGATTCCTCTGTAGAAGAACTTCAGGATTTCCCTCCCTATTCTGATTCGGTGGCTGAGGACACTACTCCCTCTGCGTCCCCTCCAGAAGATTTTTCTTTCTCTGAGACTTTGCATTCCATGAGGGAACATTTCAAATGGGAGGGCCAGGATTATTCTGATTCTCGTAAAAGACTAAGAGAATTCTTGTTTTTGCCTCAGCATAGGCCCTTGGCTATTCCCCCTGTACTGGATGTTGTTCAGGATGTATTTTCTGAGGCTGCCCTTAACCCAGATTCTCAGCCTCCTGCCCCGGTTAAACCAGATAGATACTACAGGGTTCCGGAAGCTCACAAGTACTTATATAAGAGTCCTAGGGCTGATCCAGAAATTATTACTCAAGGCCCCAAAGGTGTTAGGGCTTCTGTGGTTAGGAATCCAGTTCCTCTGGACAAGGATGCTAGGGCCCTGGATAGGTGGGGTAAAAAACTGTATACCTCTTCTACTTTGGCTATGAGAGCTTTAAATTGTCAGTTTCATATGCTCCGGTATCAAAATTATTTGCTGGGCCAATTGAAATGTAAAGTAGATGCTTTAGCTGAAGGTATTGAATGTAAGGAGCTTCAGGATTTAGTACATGCTTCAGACCAAGTTGGTAAGCATTCTTTGCAGTGTGGTTTTGATGCTTTACAGGCTTCTTCCAGGGTGGCTGCTACTAGTTTAGTTGTTCGTAGGCATGCTTGGCTTAAAGATCAGACCTTGTCAGAGCATGTTAAGGCTCGAATTATGGATGCTCCTCTACAATCTGATGTTCTTTTTGGTCCTCCAGTAGAATCAGTTTTGAAAAAGATGGAGGAAAAAGCTAAGTCTATGCAGACAGTTAAGGACTTTTTACAGGTTCAGCCCCCTAAGTTCAGTAGGAATTGGCCTGCTAAGGGGTGGTCTTTCCCCTCTTCGGATTATCAATCTAGGGGCAGGTCGAGGCGAGGTAGAGGTAGGGCTTCCTCTCAGGGCCCTGTTACTTCTAGGTCTTTGAGTTCTTCTACCCCTTCTGCTGGGGAGGGCAGGGGTCAGTCCTTTCGGAAACAGAACCAATGACCAGTGTCTTCAGCTGCCGGACTCTGCCTTGCTGGCAGCCCCTCTAGGAGGAAAACTGAGACTTTTCAAAAGAAATTGGCATTTGGTTACCCAGGACAAATGGGTATTGGACATAATAAATCGAGGCTACAAATTTTATTTTCACACATTCCCTCCTTTCAAAGGTATGCCAGATGTGCCTCATCAGCAAAGACTGGAAGCACAGACACAAATTTCTTCTCTGCTTCAGTTGGGAGCAATACAGGAAGTACCTTCTGCAGAAAGAGGCACAGGGTTTTATTCCCGTCTTTTCTTAGTGCCAAAGAAAGGAAATACTTGGAGGCCAATTCTGGACTTGTCCATTCTAAATACCTTTCTGGAAATTCCAAAATTCAAGATGTTAACACTGCAACAGCTGTTACCTATGCTGGGCAAAGATCACTGGATGGTGACTCTGGATCTCAAAGAGGCCTATCTTCACATTCCTATCAGGCCCAGTTGCATGAAATTCCTGAGATTTCGGAATGGGAATTTGCATTATCAGTTCTCTGCATTGCCCTTTGGCTTGTCTACTGCGCCCAGGGTATTCACAAAAGTCCTGGCTCCAGTAATAGCTTTTCTCAGACTAACAGGAATTCAAATTTATCCTTATCTGGACGACTGTTTGATTCTGGCTCAAGGCAAGCACGAACTTCTTCAAAATCTGCAGTATGTAATGACAGTTTTAAGATGCCTAGGGTATTCTGTGAACGAAATAAAGCCCAGTCTAGTACCCTCACAAGAGATGTGTTTTCTGGGTGTGAAACTGAATACAGCTGCTCAGATGGCATTTCTTACCCCGGACAAACAAAGAAATCTTCACCTATACTTCCAACAGCTATCAGTAATGTCCAGGCTGACTGCAAGGACAGTCCTTCAAGCCTTGGGGTTCATGGCATCTTGCATTCTAGTACTTCCCAATGCCAAACTGCATATGAGGAAGCTACAATGGTATCTCAAAAGCGTTTGGACTCAACACTGCCACGATTTGGACACTGTCATTCGGATTCTACCTTGCATTCAGAGAGAATTTCTGTGGTGGGCTCAGGAATGTCACCTAAACAAGGGGCTCTCTGTGACCCAACCAGAGGCACGTCAGATATTGACGACAGACGCCTCGGAGTCAGCCTGGGGAGCTCATTTCAAAGGAAAATGGATTCAAGACCTTTGGCCCCCAGAGCTACTTCACTTGCATGTCAACATGAAAGAGATGCTGGCAGTTCAATTTGCTTTGGAAGGATTCAAAAGCCTACTTCAACCAGGACTGGTGTTGATTCGAACAGACAACACGACTGTCATGTGGTACATCAACAAGCAAGGGGGAACTCATTCTTACCCTCTTTGCAGACAAGCAATGCTGTTATGGGAAACTGCTTTGAATCTGCACATCACTCTTCGAGCACAGTTTCTGCCAGGAGCACAAAATTCTTTAGCAGATGTGCTGAGCAGACAGATTGTGGATCCTCACGAATGGAAATTGGACTCTCAGGTATTTCTTCAGTTGACAATGGCTTGGGGAACTCCGGGCATAGATCTGTTCGCTTCTCCTCTGAATTTCCAACTGCCCCTGTTTTGCACAAGGCTATTTCATCCAAAAGCCTGGAAAATAGATGCACTATCCTTCAGTTGGAGCAACCTTCACGTGTATGCTTTTCCTCCTTTGCCTCTTCTTCCACAGGTGCTGTTGAAAGTCAGGAGGGACAAACCTTGCATGATCCTTATAGCACCGGATTGGCCTCGTCAGCATTGGTACCCTCTGTTGAGGAGCTTAATTCATGTACCACCTTGGCCATTACCACAGATTCCTCACTTATTGTCTCAGGAAAACAATCATTTTCTCAATGTCAGAGTGCAATCCCTACACCTGACAGCCTGGCGCATTCTGTTTTAGAGAAGGAGGACCTTCGGCTCCCTCAACAAGTTTTGGATGTTATTTTGGAAGCCAGGCGTCCTAGTACTCGAAAAGTTTATGCTGGTAAATGGAAGAGATTTTTTCTTTGGAGTTCAGCTAAAGGCTTTGATGTCGAATTGCCTAATTTGAGTTGTACATTGCAATATCTGACTATTTTATTGGACAAGGGTTTGTCCTTCTCTTCTGTAAAAGTGCATGCTGCAGCTATTTCTGCTCACTATGATTGTGACCCTCCTTTATTTTCACATCCATTGGTTAAACAGTTTCTTAGAGGGGCAAAGAATATAAGACCCCACGGAGGGCTCCTACTCCTACCTGGGATCTTAATTTTGTTTTGGAAAAGCTGACTCTGCCTCCTTTTGAACCTGCAGCTACAGCTGAATTGCAGTTGTTGTCTTGGAAGACTGCTTTTTTATTGGCTGTTACTTCTGCTAGAAGGGTATCTGAATTACAGGCCCTCATGGCAGTGGAACCTTTTCTGATTTTTCACAATGACAGAGTTTCCTTATGTACTAATCCTACTTTTCTGCCTAAAGTGATTTCTAATGTGGCATTGAACCAATCTATACATTTGCCTACTTTTTATGCTAACCCCCAAAATGAAGGGGAAAAAGTTTTGCATTCTTTGGATGTACATAGGCAGTTAAGGTATTATTTGAGCAGAACCAAAGAGTTCAGAAGATCTCAACAATTATTTGTTTCTTTTGCTTTGACTTCACGAGGGAAAGCTGTCTCAAGCAAACTATTTCCAAGTGGATTGGCCATTGTATTGCTTTTGTTACTCTCATCATGGAAAGGATGTTCCAGTTGGGATCAGGCCTCATTCTACTAGGGCTACGGCCACTTCTACTGCTTTTTGAGAGGGGTAGCTACTAAAGACATTCTAGAAGCAGCTACTTGGAGTTCTGTACATACCTTTACAAAGCATTATCATTTACCTCTTTATTCTAGGTCTAGGGCTGGGTTTGCCACTGCAATCTTACGGGGCATGTCAGCAGCTCCTAATGCTGTTTAGTTGACCAGCCTCCCTTTTTTCCGTTGCTCTGGGATTCTACCCATATGTAAGGACTGCAGCAATGGGAGACGAAGAACATAGTACAGTTTTGTACCTGCCATAAATGTAGATGTTCGAGGATCTCCATTGCTACAGTCCAATTTTCCCTCCGTCCTTCCCCCCTTTTCTTTTTAGGTTGGGGTTTGGGTGGTGTTTTTTGCATTCTGACGTCTGAGGCAAGAAAGACTGAGGTTATGGCGTCGGTCATGCGCATTTGTACTGGCACGTACTGACGTCAGTCTCGGGCGCCGATGACCGACGCCGGTTCTAGCCCTTTGGTATTCGGGCCGATTGTGGACAGCGGAATACCCATATGTAAGGACTGCAGCAATGGAGATCCTCGAACATCTACATTTATGGTAGGTACAAAACTGTACTTTTCACATGCACTTATTGATTACATGCCTCTGTAAGGTTGCACCTAGTCTGTGTTAAACCATTACTTGTATTGAACATTTTCCTTTTCAACTATCAACTTCTTTTCCCTACCTTTGTGGTGGTTGCCAACGGTGAGGTGAATGTTAGGATAAGTCACTAGATTCTGTATCTGAGATGTCAACTAGACACTGCAGTTCAAAGATCTTTTCGTCTACAGGAAAAAATAGATCTGTATCTAGATTTATTTTTAGGGTTTCCACTCAGAATTTGGTCACTGTGAGGGAATACCTCAGGGTTTTGGGTCCCATGGCCTCTGGGATTTGCATGATACCCCTGGCAAAACTCCACATGAGAAGGAAACAGTTGTATCTGATGTCTCTTTTGTCCCAGCTCCAACAACCTTTATCTTTTGAGATCCCATGGCTGCGGTCGTAGGAAGGGAAATCACCTAGTGGAGACAAGAGATGTCTCTAAATTCAGGTCTCCACTTCTCTCTCCATGTTTCAAAGCAATTAGTCACCACAGACACCTCAGACTATGCATGGGTAGCAGTTTTAGGAGGGCTAAAAGTCTAAGGTGTGAGAGACACTGATGACAGATGCAATATAAAAGAGATGCTTGCTCTATTCAAGGCACTCAACTCTCTGAATCACATTTGGAAAGAAGAAGTCGAGAAACTTTTGAATGTTCTCTTGGAATCCCAGCTTGTGTAGAAATCTTTCACCCAACAAGGAAATTATTGATACATATAAAACCTTAAGAAATGACTGAAACCTGGATGAATAGGAATGTGATGGTAATCATATTTTAAATACAGTGTTACCGGGAAATTTGAAGGAGGAAGAAGAGGTAGTAGGTTGTGAAGTGACATCATTTTGAATTTTGGCAAACAGGCTTAGAAAAGAAAGATCCAGAACTGGTCTCCAAGCATTTTCTTTCTTTGGCATTAAAAACCTAGTTGAATAAAACCCCTTCCCACTTACGAAGGAGGAACTGGTTCTATCACTTCCTGGAACAGCAAGTAATGAAGGATGTGTGGAAATAAAGCACTCTGGTCTAGAGGATGAGGAAGTACCCACTGGAAAGGAGGAATTTCCTCTCATTGACATCTGCAACCTTGGATAATGATCTTCAGAACACATTTTATTGAAATTATCTGTTGCCAAGTAGAACAAAGGGGATGTCACAGTGGGAGGGGGGAACAAAGTCACTTAAATAGTCATTCTGACTTATTGGACTGTTTTTTTGTTTTGTTTTGGGAGTTTTCAGAATTCTTCTTAGAACCCCATTGCCATTTCTCCTTAAATGTCTGTTTACCTCAAAACTGGATGAGGAGTTACAGAATCCCTTGGAAAATTTGGAAAAGGAGTGCTGAAAAATCTTCATTCCCTGTATCAGCTTATCTCTTTCATCACACGTTTTGTTCACCTCTGAAGCAATGGGACCAAAAACTAAATCTCATCCAAAGTCAACTTTAAAATCTCATTTTTAACATCATCTGAGAGGTTATGAGAATGTAGCCATGCAAACCTCCTCTAAACAGTACCAGTGGGCATTGTCCTTGAAGAAGTATCAACAGTCATGCACACACTCTGTATATAATGAATTGTAACTTGAACAATTAAAGAAATTAAATTATTTAAAGTAGATTTTTCCTCACAAGAAGAAACTGCAGAAAAACATTCCTCATACTTTCACAATTAGTCAGAACAAACTTTAAAGTATGAGGCTGACAGTTTAACATTCTGAAAATCGAAGTTGCAAAAGCATACAGGTTTTCCCATACTTAGCAATAATCCTCACATCTTTATCAGAAAGAGAAGGACTGTAATTAACTAAATTTTTAGCAGATTTAGGAGTAACTAAAGATATATCTGCTGGGTCAGGTTTGGAATTGGGAAGAGTGCAGGAAAACATGAAAGTGTGAGGAACTTTATACATCATGGGTTGGATTCCAGAAAGTTAAAAAGGTAGAAACATGGAATAAAAATGTGAAATTTGTAAGAGAGCATACAGAATAAAAATAGATTATCAGAAAAAAGAATATAAGCCCCAGAAACATATTTAATGACTAAAGCAAGTTGGAAGAGAGGAAACAGAAATATTAGATAGAAAGGCTGAAGTAGAGGGGTGGGGAGGAATGTTTAGGAGAGTCAAGAGAGTGAAAAAAATAGTTATGAGACGGGGGTTGGGAAAGTATAGTAGCTAAGGAAGACAAATGAAAAGATTTAAGTGTAGTATTGCTCGGCAGCAGTGCTGGATTTTTCTAGATTCAACTTCCTGCATAGGTATATTATAGTACAGGCACTTTAAATGTTTAGTTAATGATCATACATACATGAAGAAATTAAGCAACTGGCAACATTTTTTTTTGGAAAAAAAAAGTGCTATACCTTTATGAGGAGAATAAATGTCTCTGGCTTTTCTGGAAATGTTAGAAGTGTGTGAGGCTGGTATCAGTTTCCTGTAATTCTCTCCATTAATGAGTCTACCTAGAAACTGATTACCTAAGAAGTTTTTTCTGGGGCTTCCATGAACTCCTTGTATGGGACTAAGTTCACTCAGCTTGCTTTTCACATCAGTACCCCACCTGTCTCATGTGCTACAGAATTACCTCAAAGGATGGATCAATGAGGCTTCTTCTGGAGGCTAAGAAGATTAGTTTGTTGTATTGTTTGAGTCTGTGATACAAGATAATGATGTGTATACAGTCCGTGAGACAAAGACTCGGGCCAGATTCTAAAAGAAAGTTGCGGACAGCACACTAATGTAAAACATAAGTGATAGACTTATGTCTTACTTTTGTGTGCTGTCCACAGCAGACTCAATTTCATAGTATATGTTAAAACAAGACCAAGTAGTTCCATATTCAGTGTAGGATAATTACAGACATCAATGGTGCCCACTAGATTCCAAAACATAACAAGTACTCCCAATAAAATTTATGTGTGATACAGAACTTCATCGACAACTTACTTAAAGCACTTGGCATAGGCCATATACATTGAATTTTAATGTGACTATATTCTGCAAATTCCTAGAGAATCTTGTGGCTTCCACAAATATAACTTAAAAAAATATCCAAATGGCATCTAACGCACGTCAGCAGGCTGGTGTACTGCAAGCTGTAATACAGGATGATGTGGAAAGTCATTCCAGAAAGCAGCCATCCAGGCACAGTGCCAGGCTAGAATTAAGCCAGTTGTCTAAACAGGAAGTAATAGATATTTAAGACTGTATAGAGAGAGCGATGGTGCATGATGAGTGCAGGATATGTGCACCACACAGGTATGCTCATAGTCTGAGGGGTAATCCAGTACCGGTAGAAACAAAAGTGTGTCTGAGCCTAGGTATACAGGCCCCTGGGACATTTCAAAGTTATATGAGAGATGCTTTAGGAGTGTCCCAGAAAGCTGCCAGTTGCATTCTTGCATAGATATTGGCAGCAATGTGCACCAAGGTGAATGAATGTTTCCACTTCCCAACAACAGGCATGGAGTGCAGAAATGTCACACAACAGTTCTATAGTATAGCCATCTTTCTCTATGTTTACTATGTTATAGACTGCACCCATGTCTCAATCAAAACACCAGTTCTACCTGATGCTGAATGGTGCATCAATAGAAAGAGGTGGCCATCACTCAATTATCAGGTTGTGTGCTTTGAAGATGGTCTCATTACTGATATCATGGCAACAGACCCCAGCAGTATGCATGATACAGCAATATGGAGGGAAAGTGCCCAGAGATCTGCTTTCCAACATGGTGAAATACTGGTTGGGGTTCCTACTAAGTAACTATATGACCACCACTTTACCGTAAACAGTAGCCAGACACTGGCACAGGAAGCAAGATGATTGAACATCCCTTCTCATCACACTGAAAACATGAGACTGCATTTATCCACTGAGTTTTGGCTAATGACACCATACAGTGCCCCATCAACCCCTGCAAAGGATACATACAACAGAGCTCACATAATTACATGGAATATCATCAAGCATGTGTTTGGTATGCTGAAAGCAACATTCAGACATCTGGACACACTCTGAGAGTGCCACTACAATACACACCAAAGAAAGGTATCACAGATAGTCACTGTGTGTGCAATGCTTCACAACCTGAAAACATAAAAACATGGTGGTCTGCCAGTGAGATGTGTGGGTGACCTCCCCCATAAACCTCAGATGTCTGATGTTGAGCTATCAAATCTGTCACAGGACTATGAGGAGGAAACAGTAGTGAAAAGAATTAGATACAGGTGAAGAAAAACGCAGGTATATGTGTTCAGGCAACACAGCAGCATCTGACACACACCTTTCAGTCATGACAAGTAAAACATACAGTCATACATAGACTAAACAGTGAGGTTCATGTGTTGCCCCACAACATGGAGTATGACTAAAGGAAAGACACCATTAGGTTCCCGCATTGAGCATAACTGAAGCATATGATATAGCAGTAAGAACATATACACAATACTCAGCAAGGAACACATGTGGATGTGTGCATGTGTACAGAGGAAACATCACTACAAGAAATCTCTCTGCAAGGCATATCATCAAAGAGGACGACACAGATAAAAGTGTGGCATGCATGAGATGCGCACAGGAGAAGGTGTGGTAGTACAGGTATGATATCAACAGACAGATATCTAGCATGGGAAGGCAGCAGTAAAATAGCTAGTACTACAAAACATGTAGGCCCTTGCAGTGTATGGGAATGAAAAAAAAGGACTTCATCTTAATTAGCCCAACAGTGATCAGCTTATTACATCCACCTCAGCTCTTCCATTGAAGAGCAGAAAAAAACTCTACCGCAATTAAAGAAAGAACTTTACTGTAATAAGCTGATCTCTACATCATAGTAATGATACCTACTACAGTTAGATGCATGCCTTCAAAACTGCCATTAAAGAGCAAAAAAAAAAAAAAAGAAAAAAGAAAAAAAAACACAAAACACAATAGTGTAATAAGAAAAAAAAAGCCATCCCTTTTACTGGCATGACAACCTTGTGATCAGAGTCATGAAATGCCTGCCTTTCCTCCTATCCCAGTCATTCAGGTCTTGTTTCTATACCCTGCCCGACCCTCTTTCCACAATATCATCTTTCAAACTGTAATGCATTGCTTGCTACAATTGTAGCAAGCAGTTGCTATAGTTTATGCTCCACCTGCATGTAGTACTATGGTGCTCATGTATTAGCTAAAAAATTATTTTAAACTGTAGCAAACTGCTTGGTAGAAATGTAGAAAACAATTGCTATAGTTTATAGCCTGCCTGCACAGAGAGATATAGTGCTCATGTTTTAGTTAAAAAAAAAATTTAAACTGTAGCAAACTACTTGGTACAAATGTAGAAAACAATTGCTATACTTTATAGCCTGCCTGCACAGAGAGATACAATGGTCATGTTTTAGTTAAAAAAAAAATATTTTTTTAAACTGTAGCAAACTGCTTGCTACTAATGTAGCAAACAGTTGCTACAGTTTATACCCTGCCTGCATGAAGCACTACAGCACTTATGTTGTTTTAGTTAAAAAAAGTTTTTTTTTTTTTTTTTTTTTTTTTTTTTAGTTAGACCACACATGCACTACAGTACTGAAGTTTATCTGCAAAATTCACTCCCGGCTTTCAAAAGCCAGTATTACATTAAAAAGAGATCCAAATCAGCTGATTGCATCCCACAATGCTTTGCACCCAGGGCAGTTGTCCCTTTCACCCTGCATTAGTTACCCTACTCATTGCTGCAACATGACTCAGTTAGAGTGAAGAATATGTTCAGTCAGGCAGAGCATCAATGACAGTGACTATGCAGCTGACATGGAACATGCAGCGATGTTGGGGATACAGCAAAATAGGTATATGCATTTTTTTTAATTTCACCAAGACTTTTGGGTTTCTAATATTATGACAGGAATGGACTCCATTCCTAAGTCAAAGTATGATTAAAGTTCATGAAATTAGTATTATTTCAATTTTTGATGTTAACCAAAAGTGCTCTTTGCAGCACATGCAATGTGTCCAGAATTAACTCCTTCTGCAATTCATACAGAGTCACATTTATTGGTGGCACATCTAAATAAGACTGTACATTCTTTTTTATGAGACCTGTTGCTTTTACTACTATTTATTACTATTGGTACTGTTGGGGTATCCTTCTTCCACATTGCCCTTGCTTCTGCCTGCAGTATTTTATGACTTTGTGTTGCTCTGTACTTAAGACACTATAATCACTGGATGTGGCAATTTCAATGGTCAGTGCTAGTTTTGTTATCTTATCCTGGATTACTACAGTAGAGTGTGGATTATCCAAAACATTAATTACCTAAATGCAGCCTTCTAAAGTTTTCAGGTTCGAAAAATCATAAAGTCTGAATACAAAAATGTTATATGTATTCACTTATGCATGTTTTTTGAGATTGTTGTCCGCTCATGTGTGAAAAATATTCTTTATTGTCCAGTGGAATCACTGAATGATTGAAAAGTTTATTCCTTGCTTGAAGAAAAAAATAAGATTAGCTAGTATTTGTGGATTTATACCCATCCTGTGTGTGTGTGTGGGGGGGGGGGTTGCAGTGACACAGTTAAAAAATGCTGGACTATGGTCATCTGCTTTATGAGTACAATGCAAAGATATACAGCTGATTATAGGTGTATGCAGATTTGTGGTATAACCATACATGTAGTGTCTGTATATGGAATCCAGGGACATAGATAGTCCAGTTTTGATGCTGTTATTTAAGATAGTAGTGCACCATGCCCAAATTAATAGGTGAACTGTTTTGGATTAATGAGTAATTTAGCCATCGAAGAAGTGGCTGACACAAAGATTTATGGAATGGTACTTCCTTTGCTGCAGTAGAGTTTTTAATGAAAATGTGTCTTCCTATGACTAGTAGATAAAAGCATTCGATGTGGTGCTTTGGATGGTGATGCACATCTTAGCTAATATTTAGCTGCTGAGTGACCCTATGTGCAAAGGGAGGTATGGTCTACAGGTGGGTATTGGTAGGGCATAAATGGAAACATAGTCCAGTTGACTTGTGTTTTTCTTTGTATGCCTTATTTTTTAAAAGATAAGTAGTATGCACACTTTGATGATGAGCCATCTACAGGACGTGATTGATCGCTGGTGCAGCCTACATGGGCTTACAATACAGTATTCAGTTCTCTTATTTTTGTCACGGGTGTATTTTTGTTGTGAATATGACAATATAAGTAAAAAGAACTGCAATGTTTTACCTATTGAAACAAAAATACAAATTATCAATAGACTAGAAAAGGATGAATCTGAATCATCTCTTGAAAGATTTTCAATGTTGGGAAGGCTACAGTCTCTGAAATCAAAAGTAAAGTAAAAAAGATACAATTTTTAAACTTGCATTGAATTTGGACAGTAAAGATGGGTCAAAAGAAGAATAACTATGAAAAACCTGAACGACAAAAAATTAGAAGAGGTGTATTTATGGTTTGTGCAAAGAGGAAGCAAAGGGGGACCTATCTCTGGTCAACTATTGTGTGAAAAGGCAGTTGAGTTAAACAATAAGTTTGATCATCCATCCGATTTTAAGGCAATCACTGGCTGGTTAAAGATCTTAAATCTCATCATGGCATAACAGAATTAGAGGTTCAAGGGGAATCTTTATCATGTAATGTGCCTGCCACTGAAAAATTTAAAGAAACGTTCTCAGCTCTTTTTGAAAAAGAAGGCTATTCACTCAATGACATGTATAATGCCAATGAAACCACTTTATAGTGGAAATCATTTCCCTGTAAATCACTTGCATTTAGGTGAGAAACAGTGGTATCTGGTTTTAAAGTTAGCAAAGAGCGAGTACCAATTATGGTAACTGCAAATGCCACTGCAAGCCAACTCTTACCCCCACTAATGATCGGCAAAGCCAAAAAGCCCTGATGTTTCAAAAATGTGACATGTCTCCCACTGTGCTACAGAACACAGAAGACTGCTTGGATGAATTGTTAAATTTTTCTTTGATTGGTATGCATATTAATTCATCCCAAATGTAAAGAAGTTCAGAAAGAAAAAAAGAAAACTGAAAAAGTACTTCTTATGCTGGATAATGCACTATCACATCTAAGAGTGGAGAAATTGAATACAGTTGATGAAAATTTTGAAGCAATTGTTTTGCCTCCAAATCTAACACCATTGCTTCAACCAATGGATCAAGGTGTTACAGAAAAGCTTAAAAAGGTGCACAACAAGTAAGTCCTATGTCGTTTATTATTGGCAGAAAATGAGGAAAGTTTGGTGGCCTTTTCATAAAGGGTGAATCTTAAAGATTTTTGTTATATGTCGGCTGATGCTTGGAACACATTCTCACAGGATAATGTTAAAAAGGCTTGGAATAGATTGCTGGATGAAAGAGGAGAAAATGAGAAAACTAATGTAGACACCAATGAGGACCTAAACAAAATTGTGGACATGTTCCAGGCAATCCCAGGATTTTCTGACTGTGAACAAAAGATGATGCAGAAATGTGGTTAGAAAGTGACAATGATCCTGGCTTTCAAATTTTGAATGATGAAATGCCATTTTTGCCATAAGAATGCAAGGCAGTAACTTATGATGAAGATGCTGGAGATGGGGATGGTGAAGAAAACGGAAAAAGTGAACCAAGTCATGAAGAGGTTTTTAAAGCACTGGAAACTGCAATGTCCTGGTACAAGCAAAAAGATGAAAGCTATTCTACTCAACATCTGCTGTTGAAGAGAATGTGTGATTTACCTGCCAAGAAAACACTATCAAATTTGGTTCAAAAAACAATTCATGAGTATTTTGTGTAGTGGATTATATGTAGTTGTGTCCTGTTTAGTATCTCTTATGCTGTAACCTGGCAAATAAATATTTTACTATAATAATGAAACCAAGAGAGCATAAAGAACACCACTGACATGGATGATGGCAGTAGAAATCACATATTTATTCCAGGATAAGCACTTTCACGATACAGTCACAAATCGCTTCTTCAGATCAAAAGAGAACTGACACACCCACCATCTTATATACCAAACATCCAATCACATTAATTAAAGTCATAAGCATCATTAAAACACATCATATAAAATAAAATAAACCTGCAAAGTGTATAAAACGTATGGAACATACATAAGATATACATTAATATTAAAAATTATTTATATAGCCTACGAGTTTTAAGAGCGGGTTTTAGTGGAACATATTCATTTAATCCACTCCCTCTGGTAGCACCCAACCTTAATATCCATTATAGCTCTACTGACTCAGTTTGTGTCCTAGTATCCCCTAACCTAGCATCAGCATAAAGACTATCTATAACTGAGAACCTAAAATTATGATCAGTCCTTTCACTCATAACATGCTTTGCAAGGGCATTACATTTATATTGTATATTTATAGAATATAAGTGCTCCCTGACACATTCCCTGCGTTTCCAGTTGCTTTTCCCAACATAAAACAGGAACAAACAGTGCATCTAGCAAGGTATACTATATCTTTGGTGTTACAATCTGCTTGCACTCTAAAATTAAAAGTCCTACCAGTATCAGGATTTGTGAATGTACTATTGCTGTCCATAAATTGACAATATTGACAGTTATGGCAAGGATTAGTATCAAACTGACCATGTCCTGTTCTATCATTCCCATGCCTAGTTTTATCCGGATAACACAACATTCTTTTCAAATTCAACTGATTCCTGTAGATAAATGTCAGCCGTGCTCTGACAACATCCTTAATCTCATTGTTGGTCAAAAGTATTGACCAATTTCTCTTAATTACATTGGTAATATACTTTGTGTCACTGGTGTATTGCAAATAGCAAGCTACTGATCTTTTGTTCTCCCTTTTAGGGTGGGTAGTGCTACCTCTATCATCCTTCCTGGAAAAAAGGGCCTAGCCCTGGTATCTGTAAGGGCTGTCCCTTTGTTCAGACCCAAACTCACTTTCTGCTCACTATAACCCCTCTTTAGGAAGTTACCCATCAATATGTCCAAATCATCGGCATAGCCATTGTCACCAGCATTCAGTCGGAATGCTCTCATACTCTGTCCTTTAATAATGTTAGGGAAAATATGTGAAGGATGCACAATAAAGTGTTCACCAGATAGAATAGAGTTTTTGGATGTATTAATAGAAAGGCTTCCTGATTATACTGTTGGGACTAGCCTTTTTAGGAAGGAATGCTATTGGAATTCTTTATTACATACAACTAGCATGCATCCTTCAAATAAAACCCTTCTTTCTGTTTGGCTTATGTGATTCCATTGCACATCACGCATCTACATTGCACACCTGAACATCCATGTGTGTTGCCTCTGGCATGACATGTGCTTTAACATATGGATCATATTTCTCCTGTGGTTGTGGTGTGCATCCTTATTTATTTATTATACAGCCACATTCATCTTTCGCTGTGTTACTGCTGTTTAGCACTGTGCTTAGTCATTTGTCTTCTGCAGGCAGGGTTGGAGGCTCTAGTCTGCGCACCTGAATTTGCTCATCCTTAATGTTGCTTGGCTTACACCTACACTGCTGACAGCCTAGTGGATGATTGTATTCAATATCCATTGTGTACCACAATTACAATAATACCTAGCAAGTGCTCTTCAACACACATCTACCATCTGTCATACTCATTCTGGTATGACTGTCACACAAATTTCAACATCTCAATTATGACTAATGCTTTTGCACATATGCATTTTTGACTTGCACCATGTCTGGTAATATCCCAACCCTGTTTGTCATTGTTCTTTCACCGGTGTTGTATGGTTTATATGTGTTCTGTCGGTATACTTTACCTACGCTTTATGTGTATTTTTGACCTTTGTCTGTCATGTCTTGTGATATTTGTTATATGTTTGTGTCTGTTCTTTTGCCCACTTCCTGTTTCCATGTCTTTTTCATCTCTTCTACACTTCTACACTGCAAAGGGAAAAAAGGGGACTTTTCCCACCAAAAAAAATGCTCATGCCCCCCTCACTCTCCCTCTGACCTACCTATTCTATCATACCTCTTGTATGCCCCTCTTTTTCATCCTCACCCCACATGTTCTTTTCTATCACCCTATTTCCTTAGGTGCTTGCATTACTTGTGTTCCCTACACATGTACCACACCCATTATTAGCTACTGTCAGCCATGGCAAAGTGACATGATTCCCCTTTGCCTCAATTATTTTTTTTTTCATTTGAAATATTCCAGATTACATTTTATTCTGCAAATTGTGATGGGTGTATTTATATATATATCCTTCTACAGATTACGATAATACCTGTAAGTGTATGCAGATATTTGTCATTTTTCAGGCATAAAGGCTGATGCATATTCCTATTAATTAATTACTCTCCATGTAATAAGTTAATTTTCATTGTGCTTGTATAAATTCTGCAGATGTGCATTATTACTTCATGAACAACTTTTAATGGAATACATAATTGACATTACTAATTGTGCTTACACTGATGTCGCTGGTTATGTCTGCCTTGTGCTGATGCATTGTCCGTAGACTTGGGCATATTTGCATATTACTTGGTTATCCACAATTCTTGTATGGAGTTCAGTGGACTGCACCAAATTTGTGAACTTTATGGAATCCAACCCCCTGCATCCCTAATGGGAACTACAGCAGTATTATGATTTTGCATGCATCTTGCCTTTTTACTTTCAGAAGTAGTCTGCTGATGTGTAAGACAAGAAAGATAAAGAAGATGACAAAATAAGTTTTTGGAGTCTCATTTCCCTAAGATCATGTACGACATTTATTATTGATTGATTGATTGATTGATTGATTGATTGATTGATTGATTGATTGACATAATCTGCTTGTAGCAGTGGTGGAGCTTTGTTTATCATTACCACTGACAACAGTTGGTTAACTGGAACATGTTCCTCAGTGGACATCTGTAGGAATACTTGAGCCAGAACCAGTATGCTGCATTCAGTCAGTTGGTGGCTGAGTTGTTAAATCTCTCTCTCAGAGATAAGCAGGTCCATAGCTTGATCTTTGTCAGGGTGTAGACTGTCTGTTCTCCTTGTTAATAATGCTTGTCAGTCAAATGAAGTGTCAGGCAAATGAAGTGTCAGGCAAATTAAATTTCAGTCAAATGGGGTCAGGCAAATGATTGTCAGGCAAATGAAAGTTAGGTCAAAAGAAGTAGACCCGTATACTTACATATACCATTGTGTGTGTGTGTGTGTGTGTGTGTATGTGGGTGTGTGTGTGTGTGTGAGAGTGTGTGTGTGTGTGTGTGTGTGTGTGTGTGTGTGTGTGTGTGTGTGTGTGTGTGTGTGTGTGTGTGTGTGTGTGTGTGTGTGTGTGTGTGGGTGTGTGTGTGTGAGAGAGTGTGTGTGTGTGTGTGTGTGTGTGTGTGTGTGTGTGTGTGTGTGTGTGTGTGTGTGTGTGTGTGTGTGTATCTGTGTGTGTCAGACAGATAGAAAGAGAGAGACAGAGAGTCAGAGAGGTTGGCTAGGTACTTCTATCCACCCTCTGCTTCCAAAAACAATGCTATTGACTGGCTTCACTGAACTGTTCACATATATCTTATTTACCTTTGCTCTATGCAGCTATGCTTCTATGACATTTCAAGATCATACATACACATTTTCAAAGCCCATCTTTCTTCCCCTTTTCTACTTTACCTAAAAGGAATCCTGCAAGTGAGTGGGATTATGTTCTTCCAAACTGGTGAGAACACTTACCCGACTGACTCAATTTGCAGTAATCTTTCTTTCCACTTTGTCCCCAACAGTGACTTATGACCTCAACATCTGACTTCTGTAATCTCCTGCTGTTGAGCTAACAGTTACAATAGAACAACAGATCTGAGGTCATGACCCACCATGAATGCACTCACTGTTCAAGATTTGTTTTTTTTTTTTGTTTTTTTGTTTTTTTGCTGAGTAAAATTTCAGAGAAACCAAATAAAATATAATAGCGACATAGCTATTATTATTATTCTTTGTTCTGCTTCTCAGAAAGTTTTATGTCTAGTAAATGAAAACTAAGGCATTTACATGTTCTTTCTGTGTATGTGTGGATGGGGTCTGGGCTTCCATTTTAGAAGAGTCAGTGTTCAAATTAAAAGGTGAAGTAGGTGGAAGTTGTGTAAATTTAAAATGAAAATATGAAATGCCTTTTTTGTGTCTTTCTTTTTATGTATTTCTCTTGAAAGTTGCTTTTGGAGAAGATTGTGTATCTATTCTGAAATGATAAGTTGTTATGGTAGCCATGGGGTCAGGGTATATATAACACTTGCACACTGAGACAGATTTTGCTTGAGCAGCAGTAAACTTCTCTAACTTTGAAACTCATTTATTGAAAATACTTTTAGCTATCCATTAAATTTCTGGAGAGGTGATGAGATTCAGTAAAATAGCATATAGTGAAGCAGTAATTAGTGGCTATGTAAAAAGCACAAGAATTCAAAAGGCATATGTGTTATGCATTTGCTAAAAACCTCAGATTGCCCATGGGACACAAGTACCCCATTCCAGGGGAAAATGAAGTGCACTGTTTGATTAAATGACTTTGAGTCAAAAGTACACAAATGGAGGCTGAGAGAATCAAGCTATGCACTATATGAATCAACTCATTAACAGCTCACAACCTTACTCATCTGCACTAAGTGCCAAACTGTTGTAACCCATCATAGTGCATTTCACATCAGTGTGGCTGCAGAAAAAAACCAAGTTAAATTAGAATGTATCTATAGTTAAAATAAAATATTAACATTAAACTCATAGATTTCTTGCTGTCTAGTTTATTATCAAAACACACTGTCTACAGTCAATAAAAAAAGGAAATTGAGAATTTTACTCATGAACATGGCTTGTGTGATGTATGTGTTCTCGGTAACTGATTTCTTCCTTTACACTATAACTACTATGAGATGCAGGGAACAAGTATTTATGCACACACATGCACACACAAGAGTACATGCATGTGAGAACAAGCACGTATACACACACACACACACACACACACACACACACACACACACAAACATCAATTACAACCCTTTGTGTGACTGAGTAAACTTCAGATTTTTGCTTGTGGTCAAATGAATGAATAAATATGTAAAAAAATTATCAGGAATTATATTTCAGCTCCCTGCTGTAAGAACCATAAAGCGGAACCCACTGCAGCTCCCTCCTATCTTCTTAACATCTTCACCGAAGAATCAGAGACACATACCCAAAATCAGGAACAGATTTTAAATATTTCCTTTATATGTTTAGAAAGTTGCTTGATTAGTTTTGCATTAGTGAGTATTTTTCAAAAGCTACAAAGTCCAGAACTTACATACTACTGATAATTTTGTAACCTAAATCCAAAGTGATTTGCAAGGAACACTCAAATTTTACAAAGAACAGACAAATATGCATTTCAGCTTCTTTGCTGAATAATTCTGGACATACTGAAAAATAGTGGGAGAACAAAGGTTCCTAGAGTGACAAAATTTAAATATTTTATTGCATCTGTTTGATAGCTGGGTTAAACAAGTGTCCCTTTTCAGGAATGACCCAGAAGCACTGTCTATTTAACAGACACAGTAAGTAAACATAGCTGTACTGCGGTGGTGGTGCTGCGGTAGCATTGTCACCTCACAGTAAGACGTCCTGTTCGATTCTCAGCTAGAGCATCTTCTGTGTGGAGACATGCGTGAATGGGTGTACCTTCATTGAAGATTGTGCTTCAGGGCCGGCAACTCGGCATGTAAAAATCTACTGCCAATCATTAGCGGACTGGAGTTCTGCTGTGGCGACCCCTTACCGGGAAAAGCCGAAAGACACAAGAAGTAAGTAAACATAGCTCTCTACCTTCTGTCTCTCACAATATGGAACAAATGGGCAAAATGGGGAACACTTGCTAACAGCTTACTAACAACATCAACTAGGAAGGTCATAGATGGTTAAAATGTGCTATTTTTTACTTATAAAATGTTCTGTTAATGAATTAATATGATCCAGTTCTATTTACCATGGATATTAGTTACAAAAGTTACTAACATTGAGTGTATTACAGACCTCTTCTTGTGGAACTTTGAGAAACATTAGCTTTTTAAGACCCCAAATCTGGAACATTCCTCATAATGAGGTACACTTGAAATGTATGTAAGCAAATGTCAGTGGAAGGATTCAAATGCTGTACTTTTGACTACAGGAAGCAGTTTATTAATAGCTCAGAATCTTAAGTGCAGGACAACTCTAATTCACCTAAAAAGTTAAAACAATGACAGTTGCTACATGGGCATTCATTTTCCAAAGTCTAAGAAGTAAGAAACTCTAATGATGACATTAATGAATGCCTGCATCAGAAAATAAAGATGGTAATGAAATTCTGACAGTGTACAGGATTAAGATTCTAACCTGCTGCTAAACAGCCTCTTGAAATCAGGAGTGCAGGGTGCGGGTGTAAATCTTTCTACATTTATTTACCTCCTGTGTGACTCAGAGCAAGTTGCTTCACCAGACAGTGCTCCTAGGCTGCTCCTTCCTGGCTAACAAATAGACTAAAAAGGAGGACAGGTTATCAAATAAAAGGAAGCAAAATTAGAGATGCATGTTGTGAACAATAAAGAATTATAAAACTCTAATGGCTGACGTTAGTGGACAACTGTAATTCTTAGTGATTTCACAGAAATTGTTATGTTTTAGGAGGTTAATACACACACACACACACACACACACACACACACACACACACACACACACACACACACACACACACACACATGCACACATATGCACACCTGTTTTTTGCTATTTTCTATTTCAGAAAAAAAAAAAAAACATCTGGCCTAAGGAAAAAAAGTCTCATTTGGGAATTTAACTCCTTCAGGGAAACTGTCTTATAGCTGGTATCTGATTTTTTCTAGGAATGAAAAACCCTTGTTCTATTCAGTTTTACCTCCAGGAAATCTTACTGGCTTGAATACGGTACATTTGAGACAATGAAACAATCTGAAAAAAATAGAACATCCAAGCAGAACTGATTTGTAACCAAGCATACCCAGTAATTATTTTTCTTTTTTTATTAAAGTTTAAGAGGTCCCCCTGAAAGCACCAGGCATTAGGCCTAGGTTGCCTTGTGCTGGATCCAGCCCTGCCCGGCTGTTCAGTGATCAGTAGTCTATATGAAGACTAAGAATCAATATCCTCTTGCCTTGTCACAGCATGAGCAAAACAGCAGCACTAATCCCAAGTGAGTTTCATTCAAACTGTTTGCAGGCTCTCCAATGATCTGTGTCTCTTCCCAGATATTGCAGGTTTAGAAAGTAAGCTAAACAAGGTAGATAATGCTGCAGGAATTGCAGCACAGATCAGGTGGGTGGGGAAAAAGTGAAACAGACAGAAATGAAGATTTCTTAACCTATGGTGAGGGCCATTCGATTCCAATATGAACTTGAATGGCTGGCTAATATGAACTGATTAGATACAACTGGGAGGAGATTTTAGCATTAAATTTACACAAAGGGGAAGGAAACTGAAGCATCGTCTTTACAAACACAAAGATGTAATGGTAAGGGTAGGAAAAATCCAAAACAGACAGAGAACAACTTTAGATGACAGGTATCATAGATTAAACTTTGTCCTTCGCTGATTATTTTAAAAAGTGCTGCATTTTAGCTCCTCCCACAGTTCAGAAAGAGTTGATCCTTTAGCAGTCAAAAATGTATTAAAAATGTTTGCTAAGTGGCCCTAATGAGAGCTTTCTTTTAAAACTCCAGAAAAAAACATAAATTAAAAACAAAGCAGCACATTTAAAGTAAGACAGACTGCATTAAAACAACAACAAAAGACAAGAAATAATGTAGGCCAGCAAAGTATAAACAATAAATCCAAATTGTCACAGAGCAGTTTTTAGTTGGCAGATCGCTTCGCAACATCATCTCAATATAATCTGCTTAACCTAACAACCTTTTTGAATGTGATGTCTCATTTTGTTATGTGCACTTGAGTATGAACAGAATAGTGTCAAATGTATGCATACTGAATGTTGATTGTAAAACATAAATTGCATCTTTACTCTGTGCCTTATTTTCTAAGTTTCAGCTTATGAATACCATCTGTGATTAGCAAAGATAGTTGGCCAAGAGAAAAGTACACATGAGATAAAATGGCACAGCTAATCTCAATAGAGCGAAAACTAGATGGTGCAGGGGCTGAAGAACCTTCTCAGCATTATCCCCTCATACTCACATCTACTCCCACCCTTGTTAGAAGTACTTTATCACAATTAGAACTAATTCTAAGCTTCCTCTCAGAAAGAGTTAAATATAATCAGAAATTGTATCTATCATTCACCCATTGCAGAACTGTGCACACTTAAAAATCATTTGCAAGGCATATTTGTTGCTATTTCTTTTTGCTGTAATCGTTGTTGTTGTGTCTTTCGGCTTTTCCCGGTTAGGGGTCGCCACAGTGGAACTCCGGTCCGCTAATGATTGGCAGTTGATTTTTATGTACCGAGTTGCCAGCCCTGACGCACAACGTAAAATGGGCTTGCTGATTATGAAATAGTTTTTACTTTAATTACTTCAGTGGAATAATTAAGCATTAACCCACACCTGAGTGTGGGTAATGCTGGATATACCCACGGTTGATGTGGTTTGGTCACGAAGGCGAAGCCAGAGTGGCCAAACAAAGACAACCGTGGGTAAATACAGCATTACCCACACCCAGAAGTGGGTTATTGCTATTATACAATGACATTATTTAAGAAAAAAAATACTTACTTTTCTTAAATAATGGCATTGTATAATGCCGCCTTGCTGCCCTTCCACAGCTGTCCAGTACTCTGCGGCAGTTCTGATGTACTGTGCATTTGTATGGTTACGCAGTACATCAGAACTGTGTGTGTGGAAGCAATGGAGAAAGGAATATCTCGTTTAACATAGCGAGACAGCTTTAAAAAAAAGCAACAGAGAAAGGAAGATCTCCGTTACTTTTTTTTAAGATATCTTGCTATGTTAAACTCATTTAACATAGCGAGATAACAGCAATGGAGCTCTTCTGTTCTCCGTTGTTGTCCAAAAAAAAAAAGACTTATACTAATGAAAAAATTCCTAGCGACTGGACCTTTTTCCATTAGCATAAGTCTTTGATTTACAACGTGCATGCTAACCAATCAGCATGCATGTTTTGGAATATTAATGGGGGGGTCGTTGTATAATACTTGTTTTTTCTTGTTTTAATGCTGCCTTACATTAAATGTGTTACTTTGCTTTTAACACTTGTGTTTTTATTTACTGTAGGCTAAGCAGCTGTTCAGTTACTGCCTGATTCCATATTATGTTACTTAGAATTTTAATTATATAGTTATTAGCAAAAAGAGCTCTGAAGTTTGTTGTGTGTAGTTGTTTTCTCTGGTCAATAGCAGATTTCAAAGCATTAACCAATAATAAGGAAGTGTCCAAAATAACTTAGAAACAGAATAAAGGACACTAGCGAACCACAGGCATAAAATGTCAAAAGCCACGAAATAACCTGAAGGGTGTGAATTCACCCAGTGCTGTAAACACCCAGTAAAAATCAAGTTTCTTATAAAATCCAAGGCAAACTGCTATGAAGAAATAAAGAATGAATAGTCCACAGGCTTCTTAACGTTTATTTAGCCTTCCATTTTCGTCCACAACTTCATCAGAAACATTTAAAACCCTCCCATTCATGCCTTATATAGTACAACCAATTAATGACAAAAAAACAATTCACATTCAAATATTCAACAGTTAAATAAATAAATGACAATATAAAACCTTCAATTGGAACAGGTGTCTAAATAAATATGTTATAAAAATATTTAAAAACTGTTCTAAAATATAATTGTGTTAATATTTCATATCACAGTAACATTTTGTAGGTCCTTCAGTTGAAACCAAAAAATACAAATATTGTCAGATTTAAAAGACATATAGCTGCCAGCTAGAATGTAGTATAAAATGCAAAAGGTTTTATGTAATAAACAGGGCAAAAAACTTTGAGTCTGCTAATTACGATTTTGCAGACCTCAGTTTGAGTACCGGTCCCAGGGAGATCATGTCATTTAAACCTGGGGGCTTTGTGGCTTCTAATGTAATTTGCCAAAAAAGCTCCCTATACTCTACCCTGGTCTCCCACATACCACCTCTAGGATCAACATCCACTACTTCTAGAACAAAAAATTGGAATTTTGCATTCAAACAATGACAAGAATGTTTAAAAAGTGCATTACTTTCCTTCTTTGTCCTCATTTCGTAAAGGTGTTCATAAATCCTCTTTTTAAGAGGTCTCTCACTCTTACCAATATAAAATGAACTACATACTATACATACAGCTAAATAGATAATACCTTTTGTATTACAATTTACAAATGAGTTTAAGTAGAATCTCCTATTCCTTGCCTGTAAAAAATAGCTGTCACCTATTAACAAGTTTGAACAATATTTACAAGCTCCACATTTAAATAAACCTTTTTTATTGGAGAAATTTTTCGGGACAAAACCTTTATGTCCCCTCTCTAGCAGGTTTTTGATAGTATTACCTTTCTTATACACAAATTTTAGTTTGTCAGAAAAAATGCCCTCCAAGTCAGATATTCTTGAAAAATTCTCCCATTCCTTGTTGATGATTTTCTTAACTAGTGCTGATTGTCCATCATAGGTCGTAACCACACTGTTATTATAGGCCTCTATTGTTTTATGTTCACTAAACGGGTCTATTAATGTACTATTGTTCCCTAGAATGGGGGCAAATCTTGAATTCCTACCCATGACAACCTCCTTAAAAAGGTCATTGAAAAGTTGGTTTGGGTACACCCTATTTAAAAATTGGGCCCTTAACCATTCACATTCTTGTGTGAACTGCTCATTGTCAGAAGACATTCTACTAATCCTGACTAACTGGCCCTTAAGAACTCCTTTTTTCTGAAAATATGGATGTGAGCTAGTAAAATGCAGGTAGGAATTTGAAAAGGTTTCCCTCCTGAAGATTTTTGATACAAACTTGTTTTCATTTTTGGTAATAGTAATATCCAAATAATTGAGTGTGTTTGTGTCAAAATTGTGTGTAAAATTGAAAAATTCCGTAGTACTGTCGAGGTAGGTGACCAATTCCACAAAGGAAGCTTCGTCCTCTTTCCATAGGAAGCAGAGGTTATCTAAAAACCTTCCGTAAAGTAACCAATGCTCTTTAAACATAGAATTTAACAAAAAATTGTTTTCCCAATATGCCATGATTACATTGGCATAAGTGGGGGCACATGGTGCCCCCATTGCCACCCCTCTTACTTGTTTAAAGTATTCACCTGAAAAATAAATAAAATTATATTTTAATATAATCTCCATAAGGGTTAGGACTGTTTTAAATTCATTGTTGGTTAATTCGTTGTAATCAATTAACATTTCTTCGAACCATTCCATCCCTATATCGTGAGGAATACTTGTAAACAAGTCAACCACATCCATTGTTCCAAAAGCCAATTCTTTTGTGCATAGGGAATGATCAAGTTTTCTTAAGTCCCATGAATCTTTCAAGATGTTATGGTTATTGGTTACCAATTTCTTAATTTTCATATCAATGTACTTGGCTAGTGGTGTAGTAATTGAACTCTCTGCTGCCACAATAGCTCTTAGTGGTGGATCATTTACATCTTTATGGGTTTTCGGTATGCCGAAGATCACTGGGACTCTTGGCTTATCAACACTCAAGTATCTATATGTCCCCTGGTCTATTAAGCCCTCTAACATTAAGTCATTAAGAAGCAGATGTATCTTTTTGTAGGCTATATTGATTTCATTTATCGATGTCCTTACATATTTATCTGTGTTGTTAAGGATTTCCATCATTTTTCCTTCATATATAATTTGTTCCATGAACACTACACCCCCACCCTTGTCTGGTTTCATAACTCTCAGACTTTTATCCCTACATATATTGTCTAACAAACTTTTCTCTTCTAAAGTTAAGTTATATTTAACAAAATTTTGGGTAAGTGAAGTTCTTAGTGTATGTTCTATCAAATTCTCAAAATTTGTAAGTTGGGGGTGTAGTGGAGGATCGTATGTACTTTTCCTTCTAAGACCATTTGTTTGGTTAGAAATATTTGTGTCATGAAACAAAAGTTCCAGATTCTTTTTCTTTATAAACATCTTTATGTCTACTAATAAATTAAACATATTTGTTTTTTGAGTTGGAATGAAACCAAAATCTTTTGAAAATAAATTGAAAGTGGTTTCAGTCACCGGATGACTAGAATAATTATAGATGGTAAAGTCCTTATATGTCCATTTGAAACCAGTGTTAACCACCTTATCAACTAATTCCACTTGGCTGGGTTCCTCGTTTGAGGTCTCCCCTGGTTTCCTTGGTAGTTTGTTGAATAGAAGTCACTGTTATTCTTAGACCTAAGCCTCTCCGATCTCCTAAGTGGTGGAAAATCATTGTCATAGTTCTCATTGCTATAAAAAATGTCTCCATTAGTGTTTGTTTCAGATTGAAACTCCACATAATTTCTAGCAATAAGTTTTGGTTTAGGATAGTGTGTCTTAGTCCTATACTCATTTAAATCCCTTTCTATCTTGTTGAATTTCCTGTTCTGTACTTCTATACATTTAGTCTCAATATTGTTTAACAATTTAAAATACTTGGCTTTTTCCTCTTCAATTGTATACACCAAATCATTAGTAATGCCAGTATTTAGTTGTTCAATTTTAACATGCAACCTCTCCATCTCCTTTTCATTGTTTTTAATAATAGCTTTCATTATGTCCTTACCACATTTCTCAAAAGCTATTTGCAAATCACTATGAAATTCACTACCTTCGGTAACGTTATTAGGGTATTTAAAAATTCTGAGACCTTTTGGAATGATATTCACTGACAAACAATGCTTCAAATACGAATTGTCCATTTCAAACATCTTATATTTGTAAAGAAAAAAGTCAAGGTCTTCAAGCATAGTTTTGTATGTCCCATGGTTAATAGTCACTGTTGCTCTTTTGTGAAAATCAAATTTCGCATTGAAAATGTCAGAAAACAGTTTTTTAGTACCTGTTGATGTGTTCGTTTTCCCAGCTGAATGGGCGTTAACTGAAACATCAGGACTCTCACAGTCTGCGACCAAAACACTTTCCTGTCCATTCGGACTGAATACTCTTGGTAAACCATCGAAACTTGTGCGTATTCCACTATTAGACTCCTTGGTTCGTTTCAGAGCATCACAAACAGTGTGTCCCTTTTCATTACGCCTTTCGGCTTCCTGGTTGTCAAGGGGAGTTAGCGACGACAATAGCGTAGTCATTGATTGGCTCAAGGGAGTCAGCAGACCGACCAGCTGTGTTAGCTGGCCCACAAGCTTACGTAGTTCTCCTGTTTCGGAGCTACGTTGTGAATTTTCAGGAACTGTAGTGCCCGTAGGTTCCATCCTCCAATGAAACCAATAACCAATAATAAGGAAGTGTCCAAAATAACTTAGAAACAGAATAAAGGACACTAGTGAACCACAGGTAATACCATCAAAAACCTGCTAGAGAGGGGACATAAAGGTTTTGTCCCGAAAAATTTCTCCAATAAAAAAGGTTTATTTAAATGTGGAGCTTGTAAATATTGTTCAAACTTGTTAATAGGTGACAGCTATTTTTTACAGGCAAGGAATAGGAGATTCTACTTAAACTCATTTGTAAATTGTAATACAAAAGGTATTATCTATTTAGCTGTATGTATAGTATATAGTTCATTTTATATTGGTAAGAGTGAGAGACCTCTTAAAAAGAGGATTTATGAACACCTTTACGAAATGAGGACAAAGAAGGAAAGTAATGCACTTTTTAAACATTCTTGTCATTGTTTGAATGCAAAATTCCAATTTTTTGTTCTTGAAGTGGTGGATGTTGATCCTAGAGGTGGTATGTGGGAGACCAGGGTAGAGTATAGGGAGCTTTTTTGGCAAATTACATTAGAAGCCACAAAGCCCCCAGGTTTAAACGACATGATCTCCCTGGGACCGGTACTCAAACTGAGGTCTGCAAAATTGTAATTAGCAGACTCAAAGTTTTTTGCCCTGTTTATTACATAAAACCTTTTGCATTTTATACTACATTCTAGCTGGCAGCTATATGTCTTTTAAATCTGACAATATTTGTATTTTTTGGTTTCAACTGAAGGACCTACAAAATATTACTGTGATATGAAATATTAACACAATTATATTTTAGAACAGTTTTTAAATATTTTTATAACATATTTATTTAGAAACCTGTTCCAATTGAAGGTTTTATATTGTCATTTATTTATTTAACTGTTGAATATTTGAATGTGAATTGGTTTTTTGTCATTAATTGGTTGTACTATATAAGGCATGAATGGGAGGGTTTTAAATGTTTCTGATGAAGTTGTGGACGAAAACGGAAGGTTAAATAAACATTAAGAAGCCTGTGGACTATTCATTCTTTATTTCTTCATAGCAGTTTGCCTTGGATTTTATAAGAAACTCGATTTTTACTGGGTGTTTACAGCACTGGGTGAATTCACACCCTTCAGGTTATTTCGTGGCTTTTGACATTTTGTGCCTGTGGTTCGCTAGTGTCCTTTATTCTGTTTCTAGATTTCAAAGCATACATGGAGTACAATCATTGTTAACTGGAGAAATAAATAAATGCAATTATATTGAAGTAAAAGCAAATCAGAACAGAATAAAGTTCCTTATGCAGTCTATAATGTTTGACATACTTTATGGTAACCCAGGTATATCCCCAATAGTTGTCTACCATGGGATAATCACTTTTAGGATGAAAACTAGGGAAATGTGTATCAGCTCAATTAGAGCTCTACAGTAAAAGGTGTTTGTGTTAAACATTAAAGGAATTAGTGCTGAAATGAAAGCCATTTACATAGAAGCAAAGAATATTCCAAAAAAGTGATTATTCCATGTTAGACAAGTATTACTGTTACATCTATGTTACTATACTATAAGCCAATCATTTTACACTTACTTTACAATGAAATTATTCTGTTCTAATTTGCTTTTATTTGAGCTGCATTTACTTGTTGATTTATTGTCTGATTGATTGTACTGCATTTATATACTGTTATCTGCTATTGACTACAAAAAACACGTACCTTCTACAAAATGCCAAACTGCTTATGTTAATAATTACATCATTAAAAGTCTGTCTCACATGACATAGAATCAAGAAGTAATTGGGCAGCTGTACAGCCTAAAGTTAATACAAACGTAAGTTTATTATACTTAATAAGTAAAAAACATATCATCAGAAAGTCTGCTTTGTACGATACAGTCATAATGACAGAAAAATAAATAGTGATAAAACTCTTTGCATATGATCTTTAAGCCTGCTCATTGTAACGATCCCCCTTAACTGGGTGTACTTATTAATTTATGTTAACCATCTTCTCATGGATTAACAGCACTTGCATTTAGAAATTAATAATTTGTGGTGAATTCTGTTTCTTTTCCAGTGCCCCTAAGTGTGGTGGCACTCTACTTTTACACTGTATGCTCACTTGGAAAGAATGTTTACTTAAACATGTTCAATATATGTATAGTTGAGTAAAGTGTTGATTAATTCTAGCTCATGCAGTGCAAAGTACTGTGCTGAATATTGGTGTCAGTGCATATGCTGCCCTGTAATTTTACTCTATGTTATTACAGTATGGTTTTCCTATGAACCAGGTGATGGATGAAAATGTATGATTTTCAATTAATTCACTTACCTGTATAGCAGACAAAGTAAACACTTTAATTAATAAATAATTACTGACATGCCAGTCTTTTCACCTTTAATCAGTCATTCGTTCATTTGTTTTTCTATTTTTCTCTTTATTCATGCTATCAGGCAAGACACCAGAACTCTCCTTTCTTAAGATGACATTGATTGCTTTCTTACTATAGTGTTTCTCATTTTCTGCATTGCGTTTTCATAAGCTGCTATGCTGGTCTGGCAAAATACTTCATACTGTCTAGCATAATGATTGTGATGTAGAAAATATATGTGAAACAAATTCTACTGGGCAACACTTTTGTTTAATAAAATCTTTTTCATAAGAAAATGGCATAGTTATTCTGGTCTACAGGACTTTGATAACTTGACACGGATTCAAATAGACTAAAATAACTTGGCTGAGCTAATTGGAAATTATATTTAGAAATATAAAACCATAAAAAATAAGCAAGATGGCTTTCATAAATCAGCGTTCTAACTTTATTAACAAGCAAGATGCTAACCTTACCGCTGTAAGACCATGATGGGACTTGTGGCATTTCTGACTTTAACATCACACCACTAAGAAACTCAAAGGTACTTTCTCATGCAGTCTGTGTTCCTTATGCAGGTTTATAAATAAACAGTTATTCTATATTGCTAATCCACTTGGACAAGGCCATTGTCGCTATTAGAATATATGAGCATGTGTATGCAATAAAAAATTAGAATAAAATAAAAACAATGTATTGTATAAGCACAGTTATGTTCTAACAAAAGATTAAGAACACATTAAAATGGGAGATTATACTAGTGTGTTGGAGATTCATGATTTCATTTGAAACTTAAGACTCTAGGCTAATACGGCCTCAATAAAAATCTGTGCCTACTCAGCATCATTGTTTTTTTTTTTTACATTGCTAATGCCAGAACTTTTATTGCCACTTCTGATTATTTTTTACATTATAGTCTTTTAAAGATTTAATTTAAAGTTTTGGGTCACACTGATATCTTTATTATTAAACTGAGCGGCAAGCCAATATGAATGGTTTATTCCGAAGACGTCTGTATCATTTTAAATGAAAATGGTTGATTTACTAAAATAATTTTGTTTATTTTTAGTGGTTTAACATGTTATGGATCCTTACAATTAGGTGCACTAAGATCCATACATTATCTTATTTTTGGTGACATTTTCTATTTTTACTCATCAATAACTATACTTTTTCCTTTAAAAATGCAGAACTCATGACTTCTTTCCATTTCCTTAATTGTTTATTCTAACTTTCACATGGATTCCATACACTAGATCGAAGGTTCACTACTTTGAAATAGTGTATAGAATGCACACTGCAGCGAAAGTGCACTTAATCATAAGTGCACTTACGTGAAATTCAGTACAACGAACGGGCGTTCTACTGAACTTCCATGCAGTACTCACGGACCTTAGGATTAGGGTATGGGCCTTAACCCTAAGGTCCATGATGACAGCAGTGCAGTGAAGGACATAGCAATGTCCTCCACTATGGTGCAATAGTCACAAACCTTATGGTTAGGGCATGGGTTAGGGTAAGGGGATAGCTTTACTAACTATCCCCTTACCCTAACCTGTGCCCTAACCCTAAGGTCCGTGAGTATCGCACCATAGTGGAGGATATAGCTTGTTTTTTTTATGTCCTCTACTGTGCTGCGGTACTTACGGTGAAGTGCACTTTCGCGGAAGTTCACTTTCGTTAAACTGAACTTTCGCGTAAGTGAGGCTTCCTATTACAAGTTTAAAGTTGTGAACTTTTGTTCTTGTAATAGGAATCCCTTTCACATATATATCTGTTCACAATTTGCCAGTATCAGTTAAGTAACACGTTGATGTTCCACACAAGTGAAAAGAAAATATACTCTGCATTCTAATTCTACAAAGCAAATGCTGAAATACACTGATGACAAAAATAAATTAACACTGGACTTATTGATATATTTTCATATTTATTTTACCCATTGATATTCATGGTAGCCCTACCTGGCAAAGCACTTTTAGAGACAGGATCTAAACACACATTGAGAAGCAGTGAATATACATTCTACAGGCTTGTTACAGAGATACCTTTATACATATCATAAGTAAAAATGAGCAAGATGGAATAAAATATAAGCTAATCAGCCTCAACATTTTCTGTTGAATCAGAATTACTTCAAAATTTGTAATCTATATCAAATTTCTAAACTTCAGAACAACAATGATGCATTAAAACAAAGACAATAACAGTGTTAGGTTTCAGCTAATCAGAAATGAAGAGGAAAGCATCATTATGTGATACTTAAATTTAGGTGGACTAAACACCAGCTCCATTGCATCAAGGGATAAAGCCCTGAATGGAAGAATGATGTCCCAACTCAAGTCCAGGTCCAGATGCTAGCGATGTCAGCGGGAAGAGGGAGAGGGAGAAAAATGATGATGCAACACCTGGTCACCTCTCTCAGGAGGGAGTGGGATGGATATGTATGTGCTGGGTCATAGAATCCCTGATGAAAGTGTACCTTCAAGCATTATTTGCCATTGCCCATTGCATGACCAACTTTTGGCCTTCTATTGGTAATGTGCAGCAGGTATTAGGGCAATCAGAAAACCTAAATGCATGCAGATAATGTCATCACTTCCAGCAATTTACTGTCTTCCTGAGGGAATGAATAGATGGAAGCAATCTTATCTCCTGGGAAATGAATGAGCCAGTTAGTTGAGCATCTCAGGGTGGAGGAAGACAGATTTTCAGAATGAGGGAAACTGGAAGGGAAAAAAACTTAGGTGCACTAAGCTACTTCTGAACAGAGTGGAAAGCCTCTTCTTTAATTTAAAATAATTAAGGCCCCAGTCGTCATTATCCAAGTACACCCCTATGAACCTATGAGTTTAGACTTGTGACTAGGTAAATTAGGTGGTTTAAGGTTCCATTGTATAAAAATATAATTTCCCTATGCCTCATTACCAGCCTTAAGCCTGTGGAGTCAATGGTAAGTATATAAATATTACATGATCTGAGGTCTCTAGAGGGGCTATACTATCAGAGTATGTTACTCAGCTGAGGACACCTTCTCTTTTCTAATCAGTTATAAGGTTATCATAGTTAAGGAATTGAGGTTGAAACCTAATTTTTGGAGTTTTTGCTATGAAAGTCTGTTTATGCTGTTGAATATAAAATATAGCAAAGGCACCCAGTATATAAAATAATGGCTCTACTTTGAATCAGCAAAATTACATTTCAATGAAACATAATTTTGCAACCCCGTTTTTCCGAAAGTGCATTTATTCGAAAATGCTCTTTCACGAAAAGCAAGTGAACAAAAAGCACAAAAAATGACAACACTAATCAGATGAATGCAGGAGGTCAAGCCCCCTCCAGCCCCCAAATCCCGCTACTTATATATTTTAAGTCCAAGATTGCACTACAGTGGGGAAAAGGGAATATTCCCTTATCCCCACTGTGCCGCAATCTTTACAACAACAACCTCCACTGCTTTTCATTCACTCAGTTTTTCGCATAAGTGCATTTTTGAATGAATGCACTTTTGGAAAAACAGGGGAACGAAATTACATTTTGTTGAAATGTAATTTCGATGGGTTGAGGTGGATCCAGAATAATATGGTTTTATTGCACACATACAGAAACAAATGCTTGTTGGCAATTAATAATGTAGAATTGCAAAACAATTTAAAGTACCTTCAAATATAATTAAATAGAGAAGGGACACAACTTTTAACAGGTATCTCTTTGCTTCCTAGTAACTCTATCAACAACTCTCAAGTGGCTGGCTTCTGCCCATATTTTTATACACAGTGGCTGGTATTATTAACTAGCAAATCTGTCAGAACCTAGTATAAGTGATAAAGCAGTGGTCCAGCCTTTCTTAAAGGAATAGCTCCACAAAAAGTGACACTTTTATTTACAAAACTTTAGCACAGAGTGTTTTTATTTTTATTTAAAAAAAAAGAAGTGTTTTTATCACTGCTTGGCTTACAATTTCTTAAGAGCATGGCTCAGTGGTTCTGTTTGCACTAGGATACCAATTAAAAATGTATTTGCCTATTAACTTATTTGCCTATCAACTAAGCTGTTAACACATTTGATCATGTGATATTATTACTTGTAGTATATAAATCTGTGTTTTTGTGAGTGCAAACTCATCTTGAAAAAGCCTGGTACTGATCCAGGCGAAAACGCTTGATCTCATATGTTTTTTGTCTTTTCTTTTGAATAAATTTGGCAGTGAGCTACAGTTGAACTGGTTCGCTTTTCTCCTTTGCTCTGGATTTTGGTATTCATTATTTTTATTTTACTTAACATTTGTTTACTGGGATAGTCTGATGGGTGAAAGCCCATTTTCAGTGGAGGTCTGGGGAGAAAAGCTCCAAAGACAGTTAACAAAAATAAAATACAACAATTAAGAATAGATACATTTTGAAACACAAACATTTAGGAACACAGGTATCTAAAAATATTTAAGAATACTAGTTTGAACACACCGTAATGACTAATAGTTGACCACAATATAAAAACAGAACATTCACAAGGATGGATAGGGAATAATAAAGCAAGTTGGATATTAGTTGAAGCCATATGAGCAATATTAGCAAAACTGTATGGAAAGTTATGAAAAAGGAACATCAGATGAGAGAAAGGCATGAACCTAAGATATGTAAGAAAAGAGACTAATGTGAGGAAAGTATAAAGTAGAAAGAAGAGTAGAGTAGAAATATGAAGGGGAGAGAGTAGGGGAGAGAGCTATGGAGAGAGGATGAAAGGGAGGGGGCAAAGGTGAGATGTTAAAGTTAAGATAAAGGAAAGAAGTTGGAAAGGATGAAATATTACAGATGTGTAAGGGGTAAGGAGGAAGTAAAAGAAGCAAGAAAATACATATGGAGGCGGTGATATGAAGGGAGGGTAAGTAGAGAGACTGAGGGATGAGGGAAAAGGGTCTAAGCAAGACAAGTAAGAAGAAGGGCAAAAGCAGGAAACAAAATGAAGGAATATTACATATGGTGAGTGAGGTGTGGAAGGAAAGTAAGTTGAAAAATTAATAGATAGTGGAAAGGCATTAATGAGGACAGATACATCAACAAAACCAGTTGTGAATGAGGTAAAGTCTTAGTTGATTTTTGAAGTGAGTGTGGTTGGCATTAGTGATAGAATTCCACATAAGGGATATAATTCCATATTTGGGAGATGTAGTTTGAGTACAGAGAGTTAACGGCTTTATTGTTGGATTTAAAGATCTGTAGTAGACATTTGTGTGAGGAGTGAAGTCGGCCAGTGTTAGAGTGAGGTTGAAGCATTATTTATTTATTTTATTATTTTAATGACATTTGTTTAGTCTACTCTTGAAATCAAGAACAATAGGGCTAGTCAGCAGAATCTTAGAATTTGTTTATGGTGCTCTATAGTTCTGGGAACAAGGACAAATTTGTTTGTTAAGAAGGTGGCTTTTTAGGGTGAATTTGAAGGTTTATATGGAATCAAGTTGTGTAACAGAGGGAGTAAGGCATTCCATAATTTTGCTATGGAGTGGGAGTACAAGCATTGTCCAGCTCTCTTTTTGGGTTTGAATAGCTTAGAAGCTCTTTATTAGTAGACTGAAGATTCTGGAAGGAGATGTAAGATTGTAGGATAGAATTAACTGAAGGATAGTTTTCTGGGTTTTATATTAGTTTATGAGCAAGAGTTAGCTGGGTCTAATGAAGGTAGTGGGGGAATTCAAACCATTTCAGCTCCTTAATGGCCTGGCAGTGGTGTGTGCAATGTGGTTGACCACAGGCAAATTTTGCAATTTTATAATAGCATGATTGTAGTTTTTTTAGTTAGAGATGTGTGAAGGCTGGTAAAGATGGGGGAACCATACAGGAGGGAAGAGAGTAGGAGGGTAATTGCCAGTTTTATTTTTGTGGGTTTATCCATGTACAGTTTACATCTGTAGAGTTGACCTAGCTTAAAATGTGTTTTTTTTATTGTATTAAGAATATGTTGTTAAAAGGATAATTTGTCATCTATAGTAATGCCTAGTAATTTTGCTGTCTTCACTACTTCAATTTCAGTCTTGTTTTGGGAGTAAATGTTAAAGTCCTGTAGAGGTGGTTTAGATGAGAATAGTAGTAGCTTAGATTTTTAGGGATTTAGTAGTAGTTGTATTTCATTTAGACAAGTTTATATGGTTGAGAAGGCATTTTGTGTTATTTTCAGGAGATATAGGAAGTTGCTAGAGAAGGATAAGATAGTAGAATCATCAGCATATTGGATGAGTGAACCTTGTACGGAGAATGTATGGAGGTTATTTATAAATATATTAAAAAAGTTAAGGTCCAAGAATGGACAACTGGGGGACTCCTGTCTTATTAACCAGATAACCAGATTGATTGTTTTGCCATCTGACAGATTGTTGTTTGTCATTTGGGTAGTTGGAGAACAAGGTAAGGGTATGTTCAGAGCATCCTAATATTGCTAGTTGTTGGAGTAGTTTAGTATGTGATAGTGTGTCAAAAGCTTTGGATAAGTCTAATAAGACTACTGTTGTCAATAGATCAGAGTTCAAAGCTATGTTCACAGTATCAGTGAAAGAAAGTAAGGCTGCAATTGTGTGCTGGATGAAAGCTGTGTTAGGTAGGGGTGAGGAGATTATTGTTAAAGAGGTGTTTTAGTAGCTGAGTGCATATACAATTTCCCAATATTTTAGATAATGGTGATGAAATGGAAATGGGTCACTAGTTGATTAAATTCTTAGTATTTCCCCCTTTATGCAATAGGGTTATGATGGATTTCTTCCAAATCTGAGGAACTGCAGATTCTGAGATGGATCAGTTAATCAGAATACTGACTGAGTAGGTTATTGCATCAGCACCAGGTTTTAAGTATTCAGGTGGGTATCAGCAGATAGGGAGCAAGATCTTAGCTTAGTTAGCAATTTAAATACTAGTGAGGTGGGCACTGGTTTTATGGAGAATATTGAAGTTAATATGGTATTGTTAGTGTTTTCTTTGTGGAGTGAGGGATGTAAGCTGGGGTTCTCATGAACTGGGTTTAAGGCCCTTATCTTATTGTTGGAGGTTTGTTTGTTATTGGTGGGGGTTCTTTGACAAATTTAAGAATGCTGTTAATAAAATGTGAGTTGAAAATGTTGGCTATATGTTGTGGGTCTTTATCAGGAAATGGTGATGGGTTTTGTGTGGTCTCAGGATTAAGGATTGAAAGGACTGATTTCCATAATTTTTTGGGTTATTTCTTTGATTAGATAATTGTTGTGGAAAATAGTGTTTTTGTCATTTCTAATTAATTTTTTGGCTTTGTTATGAAGTTGTTTGAAGTTAATTTCATTTGCTTGTTTTTGTTTTTATGCCATTCTTTCCAGGCTCGGCCTCTGGAAAGAAGAATTTGTTTTGTTGGTTTTGCAAGCCAAGGAGCATGATTAAGTTTTGTTCTTTTGTACTGAATGGTGGCTAAGGTATTTAGGGTACTAAGGAAGACCTTACTAAAATAGTTTACAGCATCTTCTAAGCGTGATGTTTTTAGTGGAGTTCAGTTCTGAGGTTTTAGGGAGTTAACGAAAGTTATTTGGTTGAAGTTAGTTAAGATGTTCGATACGAGTGGGATTTGGGTACCTGAGTATGGATTCTATGTGTAAAAGCTGGTAAATGGTCACTTTGGGTATTGGGGAGGCTACCAGTGTTGGAATATTTGTGTGGATCTTCTGATATCCAATCCAGTCCAAGGTGGATTCTGGTTGTTTGTTTAGTATAAATGTAGGGGATGTGACAAGCTGTGTATTCCTGTGCAGGTTAATACAATTAGCTGGGGAGTTTGAGATTAAATTTTGCCAACTAATGTTAGTCTCCCCTAGGATGTCACTTTCATTGGATATGTTTTGGGTTGTATAAGATAAAAATCTTCAAGAACAGGGATGTTTTGGCCTGGAAGAATATATAGTACTGCTATACATAAATGTTTACTATTATTTGTTTGTAATGATTCTAATAAAATTTCCATGGTGTGAAAGGTTGGGACAGGTTTATTAAAGGATGTAATTGTTAAGGAGTTGTGTTAGATTAAAGCTACATCCCCCATCCCGCTTTCTTTTGGAGTCTATTTTTTCTTTGGATATTGTAACCAGTTGGAATTATTTCACTGTGTAATATATGTAGTCACTTTTCTGTAACAGCTACAATATCAGAGGGGCATGTCCTCCCCACGGTCAAGTGATGTTAAAGACATGCAGGTAGGTGCGAGCATGAATGGGCATGCCCTCGTTGAAGGTTGGGCATTGGGCTGGCAACTCGGCACCGTAAAAATCCTCTGCCAATCATGAGCGAACCGGAGTTCCGCCGTGCCGACCCCTAACCAGGAAAAGCCAAAAGTCTTTTTTTATTGAAAGAGCCAAGCATAAAATTCTGTAACTTTGTTACAAATACTCCATGTGTTGATTGTTACTAGAAATAGGTTTCAAATGTTAGCAGGTGACATAGAAGAGGGAGAGGGGGTATGGCTGATATTAGGACAGAGGGAAGGGCCGGGATTTGGATGTATATCACCATTTTGAGAGAGTAGCAGGAGATGATTTAAAAGGTATGAGAAGTATTAGGTGTTAGAAAAGGGTTTAACTACAGTGTAGGGGTCTATATTATATTATCAAAAAGACAGGTCAGAAAATGGAACTTACATCGAAAATGCCATTCAGCAAAGTATTCATAGTGAGATTGAGGTACAGTGAAGATCTGAAAATTCCTCACTGTAGTGTGATCTTGGAGTTGCTATATTTAATTAGTGGTGGGGGGGCACAGCCCCCCACAAGGGTGATTTCACTGAATGACATTTTCGATGTAAGTGCCATTTGCTGACCTGTCTTTTTGATAATATATTATAGACCCAAAGTGTAGGGAATTATTCTGGATTTGTTGCTAATGGGGAGGATTCTCAATTTGGTAGTGTATACATTGCTACAACTGAATAAAAATGAGATTAGATGAAGAGAAGGGGGTTTGTCAGGTTGGAATACTAGCTTATGAGTGATAGCAACTTGAGTGTACATTAAATAATGTGATAGTTCTAGCCAGTTTAGTTGGAGTAAGCAGACCAGCGGTGAGACCTAAAAGGAGAGTTGGAAGCGAATTTAGCTATTTTATTGTAGCAAGCTTCAAGTCATGTTAGATATGTTTTACTTAAGTTAGTGAAGATAGAAGCAGCATATAGTAAGATGGCGAGAATATGTGTTCTGGATATTGCGTGTCTAGAGCAGTTAGTAAGAAATGGCTTGATTCTATAAAGAGAGCCCAGTTTGATATGTGTTTCCTTTATTGTCTGAGAAAGGTGTAGATTAAATTTCAGTTTATTGTCGATTATTACACCTAATAGTTTAGTTTGTGACACAGCTATTATTGTATTTTTTGTGGAATGTATTTGGAATGGGGGTGATGGGTTTTGACACTTGCTGGGGTGAAAGAGCATCACATTTGTTTTGAAAGGATTCAGAAAAAGGTGAAAATCAGATAGCCATGATTCAACAGCTGTAAAGGATTGCTGTGTTATAGTGACACATTGATCTTTATTTATTTATTTATGTATTTCCAGTTTGATTACCGGGGAAGTCCACTGGGCCAGAAAGTACCCATTTTCAGTGGAGGCCTGGGGAGAAAAGCTCCAAAAGCAAAGCAAATACTATGGTATTTTTAAACCTAACTAGTGTTTTTAAACCAAACTAACTTAAGTAAAACATATCTAACATGACTTGAAGCTTGCTACAATAAAATAGCTAAATTCGCTTCCAACTCTCCTTTTAGGTCTCACCGCTGGTCTGCTTACTCCAACTAAACTGGCTAGAACTATCACATTATTTAATGTTCACTCAAGTTGCTATCACTCATAATTTTAGTATTATACTATGATTTAAGGATGGTGCAACACAAATAAGTGTGGAGTCCTCAGCATATTGAACTATGGAGGCTAGGAGAGTAGATGTGTGGAGTTGGTTTGTGAAAATAGTGCAGAATAGTGGCCCTAGGAAGGAACCTTGGGGTACCCTCATGTTGACAGGTAATAAAGAAGACAGTTCTTGTTGCCATTTAATGCTTGCTGGTGGCTGCATAGGTAGCGATGGAATATTTACTACAGTGTTATTAACAGTCTGTTATGTCAGTCTCACTTCATTTTGAGATACCTTAAACCTACACCTTTCTAAGACAATAAAGAAAACACATAAAGTGAAGTTGCAAGACTGAAAAAAACTCCCTTATCAGTCTCAACAAAAAGTTGAGATCCGTCAAATCCTATAAAGCTAGCTATCAAAACAGAATTGCAGCAGATAGTAAAGACAACCACAAGGCCTTCTATAGTTATGTAAAGAACCTCCATAGCAATAACCAGATTTGCTCTGAGCTACTGCACAATGTTACCTCCTACACTGAGCCAACAGATATTGCCAATATACTGGCCGACAGATTCAGTGCCAACTTTATCCCTCTCTACTCCACTAAAGGACCAATCACAATACCAATAGATTGCCAGGCACCCAGTATTACTGCTGCAGAGGTTAAAACAGCACTGTCCAAGGCCAATAATTCAGCTTCTATGGGACCTGATAATATCCCTGGCTGTGTTCTACATGAACTACAGAGTGAACTGGTACCTCACCTGTGTGCCCTGTTCAATCACAGACTTACCTCAGGCTTTGTCCCTACCGAATGGCGCACTGCTACAGTCATCTCTCTCCACAAAGGAGGAGTGACTACAGACCCTGGGAACTATTAGACCATTAGCCTGACAAGTCTGATATGCAAAGCTATGGAATCCATCATCAAGGACCTAATAAACAAGGATATAGGGAATCTCCAAAGTTTGGATCCCACACAGTTTGGTTTTGTGAAAGGTAAATCATGCCTGCTCAACCTGGTCGACTTCTTTGAGTCAGTCACCAGAGCAGTGGATGAAAGCAAGGTGGTTCATACAGCCTACATTGATCTAGCCAAGGCCTTTGATACCATTTCCCACACAGGAATCATAGAAAAACTCACTAAGCTAGGCAGCAACCCCTATATCACTAGGTGGGTTGCAAACTGGCTCACAGACAGAACCCACAGTGTAAATGTAGCTGACTCCAAGTCAGACTGCCTGCCAACCTGTCACGAGTGGAGTCCCACAGGGTTCAATCCTAGGTCCTCTTCTGTTTGGTATCTACTTTTATGAAGTCCAGGCCAACAAGAAGGGACTCTAGCTGACAAAGTCTGCACACGATCACAAGTTGGAAGCTACTATTAACTCCTCAAGTGATGTTGACATCCTACAGAAAGGCCTCACTGAGACCAACAACTGGTGTCAGAACCATGCCCTTAAGCTCAATGCTAAAATAATGTGTCATCATCCCCTTTGGGAAAAATCTGGTAGTCCACTGAACACAGAAGGAGTTATAAGAGATCTGGGAACACAGGTTGACAGCAACCTCCTTTTGACCACCACATTGCCACTGTGGTCAGAAAGTCCTTCTATGTGGCACATCTCATTGCTAAGGGTTTTGCATCCAGGAAGAGCGAGGTCATTGTTTTCCTCTACTCTTCCCTCATTAGGCTAGTCATTGAGTACAATGCCCCTTTTAGCATGTACCTCACTAGACATCTTCAACAACTGGAGAGGCTGCAAAATTACCTCACAAAGAGGATCCTAGGATTTAAACACTTGTCCTATATGGACAGACTAAAAAAACTCCAGCTATTTTCCATCTCATATCGCCTACTTAGAGGCGATCTCCGCTTGACTTACAAATCCATGTCTGACCCAACTCTGTTAGAAATGCTACATCTAAAGAAATCCCAATCCCTCTGCACCTCATGCTCCACAGACCTCAACCTCATTACCACAATCAGCAGAACAAGCTGGAGGGACAGTTTCATAACCCAGAGACTGCTCATGCTATGGAATATACTTCCCATACATGTCAAGCAGAGCACCTCACTGGCCCTCTTCAAGAGAAATCTTGATGAGTGGATGGGAAATAGAAAATTCACCCTGGGATCACTCCAGTGGCTCTACTTGACAGAGACACTGGGAACTAAGGTCGGGTGGCATGATGCCAGGGTAATCCTATGGGCTAGGCTTGTAAAGGCTCCAGGACCATTAACCTAGTACACACCTATGAACCTATGACCCTATGATACCAACCAGTGAGAAACACCACATTATGTAAAAGTGCCCCCAGCCTGAAATGTTTGCCTTCAAGCCACCTAAATGGGTCCAGGTGACAGGACTGCTTGTACTGCAGTACAGCACTGGGAAAGTATAGCACTCCTGACCTTATCTCCTTTTGAATGAGATATTAAACTGAGGTATCCCATCTGATGAATTTGTGGTAGCTCAAGCGGATATAAAAGATCCCATGCCACCTAACAAAAAGATTAGGGTTTTTATTTGCATAAACCACACATGCTATTATATAACTCTACACTATCTTACAGCTTCAATATTTGTTATTGAACTACAATTTCTGGGCCACAAACCACTCTTGTAGTAGATAGGCTACCTAGTGCTTATCACTCCCACTGATAAGCTAGAAGGCTTCCATCCAACACAGAAAGAATTTGGGGGCTCAGAACCTTATAAACTGTCCTGGTTACAGCAAATCTGTATCTGGACTAGACTAGTTACAGGAAAAGCAGGGGAACAAGCTTAGATTTATTTTGGGGGGTGAGAGAGAGAGAGAGAGAGAGAGAGAGGAGACACAGAAGATAATTCAAAATTAAGGATCTAAGTGGCTTGCCCTTCACAAATGTTCTCACTGTATTAGGTAGAATGAGTTAGTGACACTAGACAGGAATAGAGCTGGGATAGAACTGAACAGATGGGACTGGTAGGAGTGTCTGAAGTCAAAATATGATCTCACGGTACTCGGTTGAGTGAGCAAATGAGATAGACCCAGGAGGTGTGTTGAAACACAAATTTACAGCAGAGACGGGCAATTCCAAAGCCACCAAGATTAATACAGAACAAGAAGAGGGAGAGTGGGCAGGAAGCTAACTGCAGAGACAGAGAGAGACCACAGTATTCTATGAAACAATAAAATAGAAAAATAAATAACTACAGAGACACAACCCACAATATTTAATCATCATCTTCTTTCGACTGTTCCTGTTAGGGGTCGCCACAGCGGATCATCTGTGTCCATTTATTCCTGTCCTCTGCATCTTGCTCTATCACACCAACCACCTGCATGTCCTCTCTCACCACATCCATAAACCTTATCTTAGGCCTTCCTCTTTTCCTGTTACCTGGTAGCTTCATCGTTAGCATCTTTTTCAAAATACACTCAGCATCCCTCCTCAGCACATGTCCAAACCAATGTAATCTTGCCTCTCTGGCTTTGTCTCCAAACCTTCTAACTTGGGCTGACCCTCTAATATACTTATTCCTGATCCTGTCCACCCACATCACACCCAGTGCAAATCTTAACATCTTTAACTCTGCCACATCCAGCTCTAACTCCTGCCTTTTTGTCAATGCTGCTGTCTCCAACCCATATAATATAGCTGGTCTCACTACCCTCTTGTAGATCTTTCCTTTCACTCCTACTGGTACTCTTCTGTCACAAATCACTCCTGATACTCTTCTCCACTCACTCCATTTGCCTGTACTCTCTTCTTCACCCCTTTTCTACTCACCATTACTCTGAACTATTGATCCCAAGTATTTAAACATATCCACCTCCGCCACCTCTACTCCTTGCATCCTCACCATTCCTCTATCCTCCCTCTCATTTACACGCATATATTCTGTCTTAGTCCTGCTGACTTTCATTCCTCTTCTCTCTAGAGCATATCTCCACCTCTCCAGGGTCTCCTTCACCTATTCCCTACTCTCACTACAGATCAGAATGTCATCTGCAAACATCATAGTCTACAGGGACTCCTGTCTGATCTCGTCTGTCAACCTGTCCATCACCATTACAAATAAGAAAGGGCTCAGAGCTGATCCTTGATGTAATCCCACCGCCACCTTAAATGCATCCGTCAATCCCACCACAGACCTCACCACTGTCACACTACCCTCATACATATCCTGCACCACTCTTATATATTTCTCTGACACTCCCGACTTCCTCATACAGTACCACAACTCCTCTCTAGGCACCCTGTCATATGCTTTCTCTAAGTCTACAAAAACACAATGCAACTCCTTCTGACCTTCTCTGTACTTCTCCATCAACACTCTCAGAGCAAACATCGTATCTGTAGTGCTCTTTCCCAGCATGAAACCATACTGCTGATCACTAATCAACATGTCCCTTCTTAACCTAGCTTCCACTACTCTTTCTCATAGCTTCATGCTGTGACTGATCAATTTATTCCCTCTGTAGTTACTACAGCTCTGCACATCACCCTTATTCTTAAAAATCGGTACCAAAACCCACAATATTCAATGAAACAATTAAATACACAAAAAATAAAATGCAGTACAATCTTTAACACTGCAAGTTTGTACTTAACTCAGCTTGTAATGCAGTTGATTGTAGGTATGTAGCAGAAGCCAAACAACTCAGATATTGAGCAGTAATAAATTCAAAGATATGTGACTAACACACACACACACTCACACACACACATATATATATATATGGTTCCCATTCAGAAGCCTGAAACATCATAAGCCTGAAAATCAAAATCCTGAAACCAAAAGCCTGAAAATTCAGAATCCTGAAAACTCAAAATCCTGAAAGCCCAAAATCCTGAAAGCCCAAAATCCTGAAACTCAAAATCCTGAAAACACAAAATAGACATACTGATGTCATTGTGGCTTTGCTATTGTTAGCCCTGTGGTGTTAGGTCATGCGTTGGGGTCAGGTAAGTGTGCGGTTGGTTTTATGTTAGGGTTAGGGGCGGTTTAAGTGAGTTAGGGTTAGGGCGCAGGTCAGGTGAGTGTGCGATAGTGATGGACCTTAGGGTTAGGGTTAGGGTCAGTTGGTAGATATTAGTGTCTTTGTATTGGAATATTAGCATTATTTGTGTTTTCAGGATTTTGAGTTTCAGGATTTTGGGCTTTCAGGATTTTGGGCTTTCAGGATTTTGAGTTTTCAGGATTCTGAATTTTCAGGCTTTTGGTTTCAGGATTTTGATTTTCAGGCTTATGATGTTTCAGGCTTCTGAATGGGAACCATATATATATATATATATATATATATATATATATATGTATATATATATATATATAATAGCAAATTGTTTATATCCTATGCTGTAGGCGCACTAGTACTTGATTAGCTGCATGTGTGTTTTTATATACACATATATATATATATATATATATATATATATATATATATATATATATTTATTTATTTATATATATATATATATATATATATATATATATATATATATATATTATAGCCTCAACTACCTCATTTTTCAGTCATCCTCAATGATTAATATAATAAAAATTATACATCATCTTATAAAACCATTATTTCCTTTTGATTTGGGATTTATTTTCCATAATACATTTTCTGATATTCTTTAACCTCTTTGTTCATAAACCTTTTCCCCTTGTCTTACTTTCACTTTATCCCAACATACCCCATACTTACCTGCAAAAAGGCTTACTATTAAGCTATTTCTTCCCTCTTTCTACATTTCCACACTGAGTATAATTTCAAAATGCCATATACAGAATAAGATGTATTCATCTTAATTGCATTTTGCTTCTTCCAGGGACATCTCCACATTGTATTGGGTTCAGTTTTGTTCTTCATGTGGTACTAAATACCAGCTGCATTATTTCTGTTTCTTTTTCACTTGGACCCATGTATAAACTTCCTGTATAACCTGTCTTACCTAAAATAATGGAATTAATCAAAACACATTATTTTTAAATGCTAAACTAAATGTTTTCCAGAAGAAAGCACTTAATCCTTTATTTTGTCATTCAACTATCATTTCTTGCAATAAATATAATATCATAATTGTATGTGAAATTAATAATCTCAACACAATTATATAATCTAAATGACCTCTCAGCTCATATACCACTCATAACACAAGCAACAACATTCATCTCTGAAGAAAACAATACACTGCTCATAGGGTAGTCTTGTCTTACACCTGCCTTCACACACACCTGCTGAGTAAATCATCCATTTACCTTTACTTTAACCCTGATATATGTCATCTTTAATAAGTTCATTATTTTTCCTTTAAACCTACACTGCATTGACATTTTCAGTAAACATTTATGAGTCACATAATCAGATCTCTTGTTTATGTTTCTCACCATTTACTTGGCACTTCTCTCTCCATAAAGTATGCCATCTACTAAGCCTGTTACCTTAATTAATAATTCATGACTTCTTCTACCTAACACTGCATACATACTAAATAATATTACTTCATGGATAATCTTCTAAAACCCCATTTGTAATATTTTCATTAATGTTTTTATAGTGTGCATTATTCAATGTGATTGGCTTCAAGTTTTTATATTGTGTAATTCTCATTTTCTCCATACAAACCTTAATACCTTTACATATACTACTTTCCTGAACCCCATTCTCATGCCATTCATTTAATATTTCAACAACAACAAAAATATTTCCCTGTTGTTCATTAAATTTTTATATACATCATAGCTTACATCATCCTTCCCCACAGATTAACCCTCTTTTAATATCTTAAGCACACTATCTTATCAATTTAAAGCAATTTTACTTTTCAGACTTTCAATTGCTTCTACAGAAAAAAAAATATTCATACCTCATATGTCGTTATTTTCAGTTGTGCTTTCTCTATAAACCTCCTTGGCATAAGCTTTCATGATATCCATAATATTTATTTCTCCTTTATCATCTTTCCATTTCTTTTTCATACACTAACTATAATATTAATTTTGCTCGGTATGGAGATATTGCTTCCTTCTTTCCCTTAGAGTAACATTGTATAAAATAATTCCTCTACTTTTTATTCTTCTCATAAACTACTTAATATAATTTTCTTCTATGTCATTCAACATACTTTCTCTTATCATTTCATACCATTTTCTCTTCGTTCCTTAGTTGTAATTTCATTTCTAGACATATGATATATATTTCTATATTTTTCTTTAAATATAACCCATCACTCTGTTCAGGCATTGTGTTTCTTCCAGAACTGTCCAATTTCCTGAATTGTTTCTTCTGACTGCAGCATTTTTCCTGTTAGTATTTTTATACATTTTCCTTATTTTACAATATCATCAAAATCTCCAACTTCAATCCAAATACATAAAGGATCCAAACATTTTGCGGCAATAACTCCAAAGTCTTTGTCAGTAGGTTGCTCAGAAGTAAAAAAAAAAATAGTATATCTCTATTTTTAGCAATTCTTTAATATGTAAATTGTCTTGTATTCCATCCCACTTCATTACCTCCTGCAATTCCTGCAATTTTTTAACATTATGATTCCCTTTTCTTATTATTATTTATCTAATCATAGGTACGATCTGCCATTCTAATACTGCTCATGTTAACCATAACATAAGATATTGCTTTAGATAGTGTTGTTTTCAAATAACTTTTCCCTTTCCTTAACATTCCTTAACTATTTTACACTATTCTCTGCCATGCTATTACTTCTGCTAGCCTCTATATTGGAGTTCTTCCAAGCAGTAGTGGCAGCCATCTGGCAGCTTTCAATGCTCAAAAACAGTAGGAGAAGTTCTTTGATGCACTGGCCAAACTTCCTCTAGTAGTATAAATATCATCTTGGATCTCCCGTGAAAGGAGGCCACCTGCCTAACGGGATTAACCCAGTCACCAAAGGATAAACAATTAAATACATGGGCTAAGAGGCCTAAAGAAGCCATTTGTATTATGGGTAATGGTCTATGCTGTGCTGTTAATTGGAATGTTTTTTGAGTTTCCATGCCAAGTGAACCACATCAGAGAACATAATCTCTCACCAGTGTGGTCTGCCAGACTACAAGGTAATACATTAAGGAAGAGAGCATCCACTTGATCACCCAGCATTCCCTAAAAGTAGTGAAAGATTGCATTTCGTCACTCCTTAGCTTCCAACTCAAAAGCTGTTGTTGTTCTTCCCATAAAAGGTCTGTGACAACAGTACCCCTAGCTAAAATCCCGATGCAGCAGTATGAACTACAAAAGAACTGATAAAATTCAGAGGCTCTGAACACATTATTTCTCTTAGCTTTCTAAAATCCTTTTCTGCCTATAAGATATATTCTCATTTGCCACATCTGTATGAGGGCATGCTGCTGAAGCAAACTGGAGTTCAAATATAGACACTATCCAGTTGAATCCAAGAATGCCCTACTCTCCTTCGTTGCACTAATCTGGCAGGTAGTGCAGAGGGGTAAGTTTTCCACTTCCTTTTTCTACATAAAGAACATGGTTTGATTAATTCTACCTCTATTTACTTACTGACTGGCTGACTCTACTCAAGTTACTTAACCAGCAGTCCTCCCGTGTCACTCCTAATAGGAAATACATATGTACAGAGAGCCTTTTCTCTTATCTCAGCTGTTAGTGGGGTTTGCCAGTACTCTTTTGTTAGATCTAATGTAGTCAAGAAACTTGTCTTCTCCAATCTATTAGGTCATCAACTCTAGGTATTGGATAGCTGTCAAATTTCAAAGTGCTGTTCACATTCCTAAACATCATTACAGAACCTGATTGCTCCTTATCATTTAGGACTAATGTTATGCATATGTTCTACTCACTGTTTGTCTCCTCTAACAACCCAGTCGTAAAGCGTAATGGTCATGTTTGGAAGCATCTTTGTTTTATAGTTAATTTCTTTTCCCAATGAACCCTCATGATAAAGTACCAAGTGATTTTGAATAAAATAACATTTATAGCATGCGATTTGACTTTTTAGTTAGACTGTTTTCTCATTTTTCTCTATAACCACATACACTATGATGTCATGGTAGATACTGAGAAAGGATTTTATAAAACTGCAAATCATTATGGGCAATTAAATAACTTAGGAATTTAAAATAGTGAATGGTACTCGAGGTTGGAAAATAAAAAACAAGAGTAATAGCAGATTAAGGACAATTATCAACTATAAAAATGTTTCTAGTAATGCTATTTGCATTATACCAGAATGCATCCCACATATTTAAAATATAACATTATTAAGGGACAGATCATTTGGTTAAAATGCTCAACGTCAGATTTAGATTAGTTAGCTAGTTTTTTTTTAAACATTGCACAATAGATTTTTAAACAGAGGCTATCCAAATCAGATCAACAAAATCAGGGGAAATATGAAGAGAAAAAAGGAAAGGTGTTTTGCAGTAAGGACTGGTCAGTATCAATGCCATTGATTTGCTCTTTGGATAGTGAGGCTATAAAAAGGGACATTCAGAACAACTGAAGAATATTAAGTACTAATGAGGAAATTATTAAAATATTAGGTGTGAAACCATTATTCATCAACAAAAAGGGTTGTAATATTAAGAACATATTTGAGAAGGAAAATCCATTGAATGTTGATAACAGAAATGTTACAAATGCAGGCATATGTCATAGAGTCCATACTTAAACAGTAGAACAAGCAAAATACATAATGATCCTGTGTTTTTACTTGCACATCTAAATATGTAGTTTATTTAGATAAATGTTCCACCTGTTAGTCATTTTACATAAGAAAAAACAACAGGGTATTAAAAAATGGATTTATGAACATCATTATGTGGCAAGACAAAAAATGTGAAAAGAAAAATGTGCCAAGGATAGACTTTCCACTGTATGATTCCTTAAACATCTTGCATTAGAGGCAACATGGGATATATGCAAATTACCCTTTAAGGACATCAGGTATTTCAGCTATATGGCAATTCTGAAAGTCTATGACTTTTTTTCTTTTAAGTCTATTAATGGACACATTCATGCTAATAAAGCCAGACCTCACTAGCTGTTGACATGCATGTTTCAGCCTTCTTATGGCATCATCAGCACAGCATAAAGTTCTTAAAGGGTCATTTGCATATATCCTATGTTGCCTCTGATGCATGAGGTTTAAGGACTCACACAGTGGAAAGTCTAGCCTTGCTAGATTTTTCTTTTGTTTTTTAGTGATTGTTTTTTGTTTTTCTGTATGACATTTTTACTGACTGTTTTAGTTTGTTGGTTGGGATATTTCGTAAACACCCTAATGCTTATGGATATCAGCTGGGTACATCTACCCACTTATACTGTGCTGATGATGCTTGTTGTTTAACACAAAAAATGTGGACAATGTCGTAGAAAAACATTCCACTGAATGTAACAATTTTAAGAAGTTGTTGTTTCTTGTTATTGATTATTTCTTGATGATTTTAATGGTGATAAGGAGGGAGACTTGGAATATAAGGAGACAAAAAAATAGAAAAATCGGTGGTATCCTTCGAAGTCTTATAAAATCGAGTATGCAACTTATACTGGGTCAAAAACAAAGAAGAAACTTCACAATGTGGAGGGTGTGAAGTTCACTCCTTAAAATATGTTATGCACCTAGTTCACTAATAAAAATGAAACTGTAAAATATGTACAACAAATTAATAAAATAGAAAATAGTAGTAGGTAGTCCACAGTTGAGTTAAAATGGAATATCCATTACTGAAGCACATAAACTATGTTAATAAAAGGAATTAAAGTGGCAGATAATTTTAATGCATACACTTCACCAGGACTGAACAATAATATTAATTATAAGGTAGTTCTTAACAGGAATTTAGTGCTGAACAAATGTGAATCAGTAGCTATAATTATTGATTATGGCATTACAGTTGTATATAGAATACATTTTTGTTCAGTATTTCAACATTCATTTTTTGCAAAGGTATTCTCATTGATCATGTGACTAAAATAATGTGCATTTAAGCAATTAATGTTTTTCATTGAGACAGCTCAGAAGAAGGCCTGATTAGGTAGAAAGATCTCAACTACTAAAAGTTTATTCTGCTGTTCTACAGCTATTCTCAATTTTTTGGTTGTTTTTCAGTTGTTTTAATTAAACAACTTACCCTTTTAGAGAAGCTGTCTATTATTTACATTGTGATTTTTCTACTACATCATCATGTGTTAAATTTCAATGTGGGATGTTCCATCTGCAAGAACTACTTGATAACTTGCTTTTCTAGGAAGAAAGAAACTACTTCTGATACATTTAACAAGGAAATATAATTGTTTATACATTCATTTAGGTTATGAGTTATTGTGGTTTCATTCCTTCATGCTGGCATGGAAGGGATTTTCAAGTCTTAGAAAATAGGGGGGGCATACTTACTACCAAAATAAAATGAAAAACAACACACTTCCTGCTTTGAAAACTGTATGATTTGGTATTGTATATGGCAAGGATGTTATACATTTTAAGCATTTATGTTCTTTATCTTACACAGCCTGTCTCTATAACTATTGCATTATGTAAAGTTTTAAGTGAAGTCTTTATTCCTAGAATGGTCTGAATATGGTGTTGAATCAAGATTGCTCTGCCAAATAGCTCTGAAAGCTTGCACTTATTTCTGAAGAGACATACAAATATTTCTTGTTTCCATGGCTTAGATAGTATATCATCTACATGCTCTACAGACATGGAGGTCAGTTTTCTTTTTTAACCAGAACTATCAGTTTCTGCCATTGTGTTAGCTACAGATGTCTGCCCATATTTGCATTGTTTAGGAAAGTTAACATGTCATATTTGTTCTAGTCTCATCTTATCAGTCCTTTTAACCCAGTAAATCTCATTTATTTTCTCAGCTCTTTCAAGTCAATCCTATCATTTAGCCAGACATTTGTTTTCTATGTAGAAGACCAAAACTAACAACTGATCTTCTGTGGTCCTAAAATTTCTATTGTAAGCTATTTGTTATGTAATTGTGACTGTGCCCTCTATGATGGGCATACATTTATTTATTTATTATTTATTTATTTGCAGTTTGATGACCGGGGGAGGTCCACTGTGGAGGCCTGGGGAGAAAAGCTCCATAATACATAGTACAAGTTCCACAATATGAAGTACAATACACAGTAGAAATAGAACCAAGGTAAGCAGATTTTACATACAAAATAGCAAAAACTAAACAAAGTTGAACAGGAACATAGAGTAACGTATAATACATATTTACAAGTTTACTGGTTGAGAACAGTAGAACAAAGTTAAATTAGTACAGAGGTTTAAATCATCTGAGAATGGTATAGAAGTAACATTAGCAAGAAGGCAGTACATAGGGTTATTCCCTAATGTGTTAACGAAGAATAAACCTTATGTATGATGAATACATTCAAGTATTAAGCAGTTGAGGTAGGTAGAGTGCAATTGTATTTCCATTTATGGGAGAGGTAAGAATGTAGCTGGGTTTTGAAGTGTTCATAGTTCTCAGAAATTCTTAGAGATGGAGGAAGAGAATTCCATTTTTTGGCTAAAGAAAAGGATAGGAGAAGCTGACCAGCGGGGCAATTTGGTTTATATACAGAGATTCGATTTTGGTAGGCAGATCTTAGAGTTCTGTGAGGGCTGTATAATGGTAAGATGTTAGTGCTGGTCATAAAGTTGGTTTAAAAATAAGCTTGTGAGTAGTGATGAGTTGGAGGTAGTCAAGGTAGTTAGGAAGTTCTAGCCATTGCAGCTGGTAGACAGGTATACAGTGGTGAGTGGAGTATTTGGATGTGGTGGCGAACTTTGAGATTTTGTTATAACACTTTTCTAGCTTAGAAGAGATGGAGGAAGACAGGTTGGTTAGTAGGGGAGCACCATACGTCAGTGAAGTTAGTAAGTAGGTAGTGGCGAGGGTCTGTCTTGTTGAGGGGGAGAGGAAGTGGGAGTTTCTGTACAGCATGCCAAATTTCTGATGAGTTGTTTTAATATTTAGATGAATATGTGTATCCAAAAGCAAGAGAGATATCACTCTGCAGAGAAAGAGTTCCCCAATAAGCCTAAACAGGCAAATCAGAAATCTTGTAAAGTCTCCTAAAGCAAATTACGAAACTCACATCACATACCTAGCCAAGGATAATTATAATGCAGTCTTTAACTATGTCCAAAGTCTAAAAGGGAATGCCCAGATATATGCCAAACTGGTAGTAGATGGGATCACTCATACTACACTGGAAGATATCACCAATTTGCTAACTGACAGATGCAGTGCAAACTTCAACCCCCATCCCCACCTAACATATCTCAAACCATACCTGACACCAGTCCCTCTACAGAACAAGTCATTTCTGCACTTGCCAAGGCCAAAACAAAGACCCCATTTGGAACAGATAATATCCTAGGTTATTAACCAACCAATCTAAAACAGGACCTAGTAGACCCACTTCATGTTTTGTTTAATCATAGCTTCAGAACTGGCTATGTTCCTGCAGAATGGAGAACAGTAACAGTAATCCCCCTGCAAAAAGGGGGGCCATCATCTGATCCTGGAAACTACAGACCCATAAGTCTAACAAGCCTCATCTGCAAGGCCATAGAAAGAATTATCATGTATCTTATCAACAAGGACATAGGTGACCACTAAATGCTGGAGGCATTCCCCAAGTTCCACAGGGAAAAAAATATATCCTAGTGGTAGTGGATTATGGTACACGATACCTTGAGGCAGTGGCTTTGTCCTCCAGTGAGGCAGAGAAGGTGGCAAATGTTTTGTTAAAGATTTTCAGTAGGGTGGGTTTCCCAAAAGAAATACTGACTGACCGATGTGCTAATTTCATGTCAGACCTGCTGGATTGTCTGTGGAGGTCCTGTGGGGTGAAGCACATGAAGACCACCCCCTACCATCCCCAGACTAATGGTCTTGTTGAGAGGTTAAACTCTACAATCAAGTCCATGCTACGGGCATTTGCAGATCAGTTTAAGAGGGAGTGAGACAAATATTTGCCCAATCTGTTGTTTGCTTACAGAGAGGTTCCCCAGAAATCCACAGGTTTTTCACCCTTTGAGTTGTTGTATGGGCATAGGGTGAGGGGACCTCTAGATTTAATTTGAGATGAGTGGGAAGGTGAGTGTGAGCCTCACATGGAGTCTGTTGTGGCATACGTCCTAAACCTCAAGACAAGGCTCAGAGAACTGATGGACTTCGCCCAGGAGAAACTGGCAAAAGCCCAACAACAGAAAAAGGTGTGGTATGACAGGAATGCTCGAGCTAGAGAATATGCTGTGGGGCAGCAGGTAATGGTTTTGATTCCTGTCAGACAACAAGCTGCAAGCAGCTTGGGAGGGGCCCTACAAGGTGGAAAGAAAAGAAAGTGATGTTAACTACATGGTGGAAGTGCTAGGCAGACTGCAGGGGCACAAATTGTACCATGTTAACATGATGAAACCTTACCATGATAGGGAGGCCCTTGCGCTGAGCATTTGCAGTGGATTGCAGGAGGAGTCTGAGGGAGATCTGGGGACTGATTTCCTCACTGAGGCTCGGGCTGACACCTTGGTGGAAGGGATAGCAATATCCAGCAGCTGTCTCCTACCTAGGTTCGAGAAATCCGAGCAGTGTTACAGGAATTTGGGGACATGTTCACTGGGAAACCAGGGAGCACCCACCTGGTGCAGCACAAGGTGGATACAGGACCCCAAAGGCCTATTAGGCAGGCCGCTTATAGCGTGCCTGAGAGAGTCAAACGGACTCTGACGGAAGAGGTGCAGGAGATGTTGGAACTAGGTGTGATTCAAGAGTCCAACATTCCCTGGGCCTCACCAGTGGTGTTGGTGCCAAAGAAGGATGGCAGCACCAGGTTCTGTGTAGATTACAGGAAATTAAATAGTCACACAGAGTCAGATGCTTACCCCATGCCTAGGACAGATGAGGCCCTAGAGCAGCTGAGTGGGGCTAAGTATCTTACAGTCATTGATCTTACCAAGGATTACTGGTAGGTGCCCTTGACTCCCAGTACTAGAAAAAGTCAGCCTTTATGACCCCTTTTGGCTTGTATGAGTTCACAAGGATGCCCTTTGGGATGAAGAATGCCCGCAGTGACGTTCCAGAGGCTGGTGGATAATATCCTAGCAGGAGCAGGAGAGTTTGCTTTTGCATTACCTAGATGATATTGCTATCTACAGCCATTCCTGGCCAGAGCACATTCAGCATGTCAGGGAGGTGCTGGGCAGACTGCAGAGGTCAGGGTTGGCCATTAAGTCGAGCAAATGTCAGGTGGGTACGGCAGAGGTCTCCTACCTAGTACATAGAGTGAGGAGTGATAAGATAAGGCCAGAACCTGCCAAAGTGGAAGCTATTCTGGCATGGCCTGCTCCTGTTAACAAAAAGCAGTTGAGGGCATTCTTAGGGACAGCGGGGTACTACAGAAATGTCTTCTATAGTTATAGTACCATAGCTGCTCCCCTCACAGACCTGACAAGGAAGAACTGGCCAGATAAGGTAGTGTGGACCCCAGCATGTGAGCAGGCATTTCAGAAGCTTAAAGAAGCTTTGGGAAGACCCCCTGTGTTAGCCAGTCCAGATTACAGCAAATAATCTGTTGTGCAAGTGGATGTTTCAAACCAAAGGGGCTGTACTTATCCAGATTTCTTCAGAGGGGGAATAGCATCCAGTGGTTTATCTCAGTCATAGGCTCCAACCCAGTGAGGAATGCTATGCAGCTGTAGAAAAGGAATGTCTATACCTGGCCAGCAGGGCAGCCGTGCACAGGAAGGGGACCCCCAGTACTGCTCATGGGTCAAATGGAACCCATGGTGGGCAGCACAGACTGCCCCAACAGAATCCACCAGTAGCAGGGGAAGCCACTAGTCCAGGTACACATTCGGGACCTAGGGTGAAATGTTTTGAAAGCAACCAGTGGGGCCATATAGCATACAGATGTCCATGGAGGCAAGGTGGGGAAGCAAAGGTGAGGGAGCCAGCAAGTGGGAAAGACAAAATGCCAATAGTGGGTTGTCTTGAGACAACAGGGGTATGGAACTACCATCCTGCAGATGTCCTGAGAGGGAAGGATTCAGATGAGGCAGTACTATGTACTTATGCAGTTGCACACAGGGAGGCTAGGAGAGAAGCATATGGGTCTGGAAGCCTGGGGGAGAATCAGACAGACTGCATACTTGCAGCCAGGACTGGTGGGTTGGTCACTTCAGGGAGCGAGCTACACTGTAGCAGTGAGACTGAATGTGAGCCACAGCTGATTGTGGGTACTGATTTTCCCTTGTACAGGGTAACTGCAAAGGTAGAGGTGAGTAGTAATTCCCAGGCTGACAGTGAGGCATCACTGTCAGAGGATGGCAGACCTCCTGTGGAAGGGGAGCTGGAAATGGTTACAAGGAGAGAGTTGAGACAGGCTCAGCTCTCAGACCCTACATTGCAAAGCCTGAGGCAGGCAGCTAGGAAGGCACCTGATTTTCAAAGGAAGGGGGAATCTGTATACTGGGACAAAGTGCTACTATACAGAGAGTGGACCCTTAAGGGAGGGCTAGAAGGGGAGAGAGTGCAGCAGTTGGTAGTGTCTAGCGCTTACCATCTGGTACTTCTAGCCATAGCCCATGATATTCCCTTTGCAGGTCATATGGGCATAAAATATACAAAGAGGCATATTATGCAAAACTTCCATTGGCATGGAATTTCCAAAGATGTAACAGGGTACTGCAGGACCTGTGAGCAGTGCCAAAAGGTAGGCAATGCAGGAGACAAGGTAAGAGCTCCTTTGATGCCTTTGCCTGTGATTGAGGAGCCATTTCAGTGGGTAGCTGTGGATATTGTGGGTCCTTTCAGAACCCCAAGTTCCACAGGGAAAAAGTATATCCTAGTGGTAGTGGATTATGCTACACAATACCCTGAGGCAGTGGCTTTGTCCTACATTGAGGCAGAGAAGCTGGCAAATACTTTGTTAGAGATTTTCAGCAGGGTGGGTTCCCAAAAGAAATACTGACTGACCGAGGTGCCAATTTCATGTCAGACTTGCTGGCTTGTCTGTGAAAGTCCTGTGCGGTGAAGCTCATGAAGACCACCCCCTACCATCCTCAGACTAATGGTCTTGTTTAGAGGTTAAACTCTACAATCAAGTCCATGCTATGGGCATTTGCAGATCAGTTTAAGAGGGAGTGAGACAAATATTTGCCACATCTGTTGTTTGCTTACAGAGATTTTCCCCAGGAATCCACAGGTTTTTCACCCTTTGAGTTGTTGTATAGGCATAGGGTGAGGGGACCTCTAGATTTAATTTAAGATGAGTGGAAAACTGAGTGTGAGTCTCACAAGGAGTCTGTTGTGGCATACATCCTAAACATCAGAACAAGGCTCAGAGAACTCATGGGCTTGGCCCAGGAGAACCTGGCAGAAGCCCAAAAACAAAAAAAGGTGTGGTATGACAGGAATGCTCGCGCTAGAGAATATGCTGTGGGGCAGCAGTTAATGGTGCTTATTCCTGTCAGACACAACAAGCTGCAAGCAGCTTGGGAGGGACACTACAAGGTGATAAGAAAGGTAAGTGATGTTAACTACATGGTGAAAGTGCGAAGCAGATGGCAGGGGCACAAATTGTACCATGTTAACATGATGAAACCTTACCATGATAGGGAGGCCCTTGCGCTGAGCATTTGCAGTGGATTCCAGGAGTAGTCTGAGGGAGATCTGGGGACTGATTTCCTCAGTGAGGCTTGGGCTGACACCTAGGTGGAAGGGGTAGCAATATTCCAGCAGCTATCTCCTCCCCAGGTTCGAGAAATCCAAGCAGTGTTGCAGGAATTTGGGGACATGTTCACTGGGAAACCAGGGAGCACCCACCTGGTGCATGACCAGGTGGATACAGGACCCCAAAGGCCTATTAGGCAGGACCCTTATAGCGTGCCTGAGAGAGTCAAACAGACTCTGAGGAAAGAGGTACAGGAGATGTTGGAACTAGTGGTGATTCAAGAGTCTAACAGTCCCTGGGGCCTCACCAGTGGTGTTGGTGCAAGAAGGATGGCAGCACCAGGTTCTGTGTGGATTACAGGAAATTAAATATTTACACAGAGTCAGATGCTTACCCCTTGCCTAGGACAGATGAGGCCCTAGAGCAGCTGAGTGGGGCTAAGTATCTTACAATCATTGACCTTACCAAGGGTTACTGGTAGGTTCCCTTGACTCCCAGTGCTAGAGAGAAGTCAGCCTTTGTGACTCCTTTTGGCTTGTATGAGTTCACAAAGATGCTCTTTGGGATGAAGAATGCCCCCAGAAACTTTCCAGAGGCTGGTGAGTAATATCCTTGCAGAAGCAGGAGGGTTTGCTCTTGCATTGCCTAGATGATATTGCCATCTACAGCCATTCCTGACCAGAGCACCTTCAGCATGTCAGAAAGCTGCTGGACAGACTACAGAGGGCAGGGTTGACCATTAAGTCGAGCAAATGTCGGGTGGGTATAGCTGAGGTCTCCTACCTAGGACATAGAGTGGGGAGTGGTAAGATAAGGCCAGAACCTGCCAAAGTAGAGGTTATTCAGGCATGGCCTGCACCTGTTACCAGAAAGCAGGTGAGGGCATTCTTAGGGACAGCAGGGTACTACAGAAAGTTTGTCACTAGTACTACAGAAAGTTTGTCACTAGTACCATAGCTGCTCCCTTCACAGACCTGACTAGGAAGAACTAGCCAGATAAGGTAGTGTGGACCCCAGCATGTGAGCAGGCATTTCAGAAGCTTAAAGAAGCTTTGTGAGGATCCCCTGTGTTAGCCAGTCCAAATTACAGAAAATAATTTGTTGTGCAAGTGGATGCTTCGAACCATGGGGTGGGGGCTGTACTTAGCCAGAATTTTTCAGAGGGGGAAGAGCACCCAGTGGTTTACCTCAGTCATAGGCTCCAACCCAGGGAGGAATACTATGAAGCTGTAGAAAAGGAATGTCTAGCTATAATGTGGGCATTGCAGAAACTTCAGCCTTATCTGTATGGAAGAAAATTCACTGTAATGACAGATCACAACCCTCTAATATGGTTAAACAGAGCCAGTTAGCAAAATGCCATATTGCTAAGATGGAGCCTGGGACTGCAAGCATATGATATGTCAGTGCAGCACCACAGTGGGAGTAGCAATGCCAATGCAGATGGGCTCTCAAGACAGAGAATGGGAGTGAGTTACCCTCAGATAGACCTAACACTCTCAAGTGGCATTTCTCAAGGGTCACTTGAAAAACTAGCTTGGGTTCTCCAGGGGGAAAGAGTTGTGAAGATTGGGGAAAGATGGGCGAAGGCTGCCAGCCTTGTCAAATAGAATTTGATACATAATTCTATCATTTGTATATATAAATGTAAAATACAGGCTTGTGTTCTTAAATGATAGAAAACACTGTAAAATGTGAACTTCAAGATTGTTGCAACATTGCCATCTGCTGTAAGGAAAACCAAGCCAAACATTTCAAATGTTCTTTGAAGTTACAATTATCTAAATGGTGGTGCCGAACTGGCTGGCTGAACACATTCTTCCTATTGTCTTAACTTAAGGAATGACTGCTAGAGTATACATGTGAAATGTCTTTTATTGTTGTAGTTTCCTGAGCAGGTGTTAGATGGCTAAATAATGCAGTTTGTTGGCCTGGGACCTCCAGACTAAGTGACAAAATGATGTAATGTGTATACTGGAAAAACCTAGGTGTCAAAATGATGTTATCTGGGAGGAGCTTAGCAGAGCTGTTTGTTAGTGAGTTTAAAAACTGTTGTTCAGTGAGAGACTGTAAGCATTTTTGTCTTGGACCATCAACCCCAGCACTGCTTATGCTCTATATGTCTGTAAGCAGGATTGTAGCACTGTGTTTTCTCTTAAGAATAGCTAAAGATTAGAAAGTTAGATTAAGTGTTTTTCTTTGACATCAGACCTGTCCTACTGTATTATTTTAAGTTTCTGTGTGATCTCTGAACTCTTAGATATGTTTGTGGTGTAGTAGTATTGTCTTGTGTTTTAATTATTTATTATTAAATATTTTAAAAACCTTTACCTGTGGCTGGTTTGTGTAGAGACAGGTTAAGCTCTAGAGTACATTGCATATTTATAGATATTATTGTAATAAGCCACTCTAATAAGCCTTAGACTGAATAGTCACATTACGAAATAGATAATAATATTGCACAGGTATAATTGGACACCCTTTTAAGGACCTTTGGGTAGCTGATAATTATTAAGCTGGTGGTGCCAGTAATTACTACCATATAGTCTGGGTAAAGGGGCACAGCTAGAGAATCTGTGTCAGCCTTTCCCTGGAGTGTCTGTGAAGTTGTATAAATACTTATCTCAAAGTGTGGGTGTATGTCAGCTACCTGGACAGGGGCACGAAGCACTGGTTGGACAGAGAGTGTACTGGAGGTTAGCTTGCCAGCTAGGCTGAGATCTGGACCCTATAGCTGTGCCAGTGGGGAGTCTTAGTGGGGACCTGGGGAGCAAGGGAGCAACCAGCCCCAGAATGACTGTGATCTCTGTGTGTACTTAAAGGAAATTGTACTTTGCTGTGTGTATTTGTTAACCTTTCCTCTTCTATGAGATGACTTCCCTGGTGTTAGTGGTGAGGGTTGAGGCTCCTTGATTGCTGGGCCAGGGCACGGTTGTCACAATAACCATAAAGTTTCAATGAAATTAATCTAAGAAATAGGTATAGTTGTTAACATTTCACAACTGTCAGTACCTGGCAGATCATGCAAAGAAAGACTGTAAAGATTTTACATATATACCAGAGAAATGACACATTTACCATCTATCCAGTTCAAATTTCCAGTTAATACTAATTATAATATAGAAACCAAGTTAATAGCATCAAGCAGACTCTTTCTGCCATAGGCGTACATTTCTCCACTCCTCAGAGGCCTTGCTCTAGGAACCAGAAAAGCTGGAAACTATGGCTTAAAAAATCCCAAGAGCCTTTCCAGGATTCACATCGCAAAGACGTCTCCTAGGGCAGAGGGGGAAGTAATGGAACATGCTGCCTCAGAAGCAGAAGTGGCCCTGCAGAACCAGGGGTTCAGGGATTCTTTATCTGGGACTTCCTACCAGCATCCATGAAAGGACACCCGATTGCCCTCCTCTGTAGGCAGTCGGAGGATGACTTTCTCTGCACCAGTCTGCCTAGCAACTAATAACTATGGACTAATGGTTGCAGGGGAATAATATCCAGAGGTTACAAAATTCCACTATCTTTACTTCCAAAAACCCAGAAAAGACTCCTGAATGTTCATCCTAGTCACAGGGAAGCAGCAGTCATAGAAATTCAAAGACTGCTCAACAAAAGGTGAGTCATCCTAAAAGTCCCACCAGACCAAATAGGATCCTGGTTTTACCCAAGGTTCTTTTTAGTGCCCAAAAAAACAGAGGACTGGAGACCCATTTTTGATCTCAGCCATTTCAGCAAGGCAGTTCAGCAAGCCAAATTCCAGATTGTCTCAGTACAGTCGATACTTTCTTTCTTGGAAAAAAATTATAGGATGTACTCTATAGACCTCCAGGATGAGTATTACAGCATAACAATGGGCAAATGCTCCAGAAGATTCCTGTGCTTCCAGCTGGGAGGCAGGCATTTCCAGACCCCAGGCTGTTCACCAAATGCATGGCAGTGGTTGCAGCTCATCTCAGAATGCAAGGAGCTTGAGTTTTTCCGTACATCTACGAATGGCTCCTCACTGCAACCACCAGGCATCAGTTAGAACAAGCAAGAGATTACACTCTGAATCTTTGTGCATCTCTAGGCATTACAATAAATTTTAAAAGTCAAATTTACAACTTTCTCAACAATTAGAATTCATTGAAGCCCATTTAGACACCTTTAAAGGGATTGCTTTACTTCCACTAGGGAGACTACAAAGGATGAGATCTCAGGTCAGACAAATTATCCAAAACAGAAGGGGTCCAGCCAGATTAGTCCTACAGGCATTAGCCTCAATGGCAGCCTCATTCACTCTTGTTCCTTTTGCAAGATATCACATGCAAATCTTACAATGGTTACTTGCTAACCAGTGGTCTCTGATACATCAACCAATGTCTTTCTAATCGTGATTAAAAATCACTGCATAAAAGATCTTTCATGGTGGCTGCAAGCTGACCAGATTTTGTTGGGGCCACAATTCATTTTTCCACAACCCCCAAGCCATAGTGACCATGGATGCTTCCCAGATAGGGTGGGGGGCATTATCTGGGAAAAACAGTCCAAGGCACGTGGTCCCAACTAGAGGCCGGCATGCACATCAGTGTTCTGGAGATGAGGCCAGTGTTGTTAGTGTTGCAAGCATTCCAGGATGTCCTTCCTCTGGGAAAAGTAGCAATTCAAATAGACAACATGTCAGTAGTTTGGTATATCAACAAGAAATGGGAACCAAATCTTACCCAGTGTGCCGAGAAACACTCATAGTTTGGCAATGGGCAATTTCTTCCATCTGCTTTATCACAGCAGCACACATTCCAGGGAGCTCCAATGTGATAACGGGCAAACTGAACAGAACCATTTTCATACCTCATGAGTGGTCTCTCAGTCCTGTGGTGGCAAAAAAATATTTTTTGTCACTGGGGCCAACCTTGCTGCAAACTTTTTGTGCCTCCCAAACAACAAGTCCATCAGTTACTTTGCCCTAATTCCCCCTCGAGGGGAGATATTCAAAGATGCTGTTCTCCACAATTGGCCCTCTGGTCTCCTCTATGCCTTCACCTGACTCCCTTGATGTCCCAGTTTCTAAAGAAAGCCAAGAGGTCAGAGAACTCTATAATCCTCATTGCCCCTTTCTGGTCTCGACAGGTTTGGTTTCCATTCCTTTGGTCTCATCTTCTTCAGGAACCATGGATACTGGACCCAGCTCCAGACCTGCTGTCCCATCTGGAGGGCATGGTTCATCCAAACCTCCATCATCTCAAGCTCACAGTGTGACTTCTCCAATTCCCATGATTGTCAGGCATGCATCCGTTTCCTCTCCTGTTGTCAAATCATTGTAGCCCACCACAAACCTTCAACTAAGAAACTGTATCAAAGTAAATAGCAAAAATGTGCAAACTGGGTCCTTATGAGTGAACTTGATCCTTATATGACCCCTATTCATAAAGTCTTGGACTTTCTAGCTAACCTCTATCAATCTAGTTCATCTACCTCAACAATTAAAGTTCATCTAGCGCCATCTCTAACTTCTATATAGGGTTTGATGGGTCATCCCTTATGTCACACAAACTTTGTAAAGCCTTTTTAAAGGGTGTCCTAATGTTAAGACCTCCATTTAAAGAGCCCATTCCTCCTTGGGATCTAACACTAGTTCTCCAGTCCCTTACTTTGTCTCCTTTTGAACCATCAGCTACTTGCAACTTAAAGTTTCTGACTTGAAAAACTTTATTTTAGTGACTATCATATCTGCAAGTAGAGTATCTGAACTTTAGCCTCTGTTCTACAAACCACCCTACATAATATTTCACAAGGACAGGGTTTCCCTTAGGACAAATCCATCTTTTTTACCAAAAGTAGTCTCAGAATCAAATATCAATGAGACACTTCAACTACCAGTCTTTTTCCTTAATTTTTCCAACAAAGGGGAGTACTCCCTTCATTTATTACACATTCACAGTTACATTTTTAACTTCACAGAACAAAAGACTTCCAAAATTCTGATCAATTGTTTGTTTCCTTTTCTTCACTTTCTTTAAGCAATCCAGTTTCAAAGCTTACCTTGGCGAAATGGCTTAGAGACTGTATTACATTTATTTGTCAGTTGAACAGACTCCATCTTTCATGCCCTGTCACAGCCCATTCAACTAGAGTGGTGGCAACTTCTGCAGTTTTTCATGCCAGAGTCTCTTTAGATGACATTTGTGTAGCAGCTACTTGGGCTTCTCCTCATACCTCAATCACTCGTTACAAACTGAATCAGGTCTCCAGGGGACGGTCATCATTCTGTTCGACGGTGCTCAGGAATATTCTTCCATGAGACCTCCTAAGATTTTGGTAGCTGGGGACTCTGTCCCACAGTCAAGGATTATGTGAAGATTGACATCAGATAAAGAAGTTATGTCTTACCATAACATTCCATCTGTGTTGTCGATCTTCACTAATCCTTGACATCCCCTCCCACCACCCTCCAGCCAGAGACTCTTAGTGGATCGAATTCTTATATGACTGGCTTCTTGTTACGGACACATATCTGGTCTCTTTTTCTTACATGCTATCTGTCTGCCACTAATTTAGGCAAACTCAATCTGTGGTAATTTTGAGAGGAGCATTGTGGGTAAAAGCCTATCTAGAGAGTTTGGGAGGCACGAGCTGAAATAAACAGCTGAGTTGGTTCCGAGGCTCGGAACCGAGCCCACAGTCAAGGATTAGTGAAGATTGACAACGTAGACGGAATGTTATGGTAAGACATTACTTTTTTTTTTTTTCTACACAAAAAAGGTCAGTGGATTTTCCATCTAGTGTAACTTGAGATTTCTGCATGTAGTTTTATTCCATGGAGGGCTTATCTTGTTTTTAGTGCCTTTATAAATTCTATACAATTGAGTGGCTCTTCCCTCATTTATTCAAAGCAAAATATTTTTATTGAATAACCACACTTTTATAAGCTGTTTAAAGTACACTGCTGCATCTATATCTTTAAGTTTGTTTGTGGTAGCATTTCATATCATTTAAGTTGATTTGTGGTAGCATTTCACTCCGAACACTGCTTCATAGGTTCATAGGTTCATAGGTTGGTACTAGGCTATCAGCCCTAGGGCCTATGCAAGCCTAGCCGTAACAATTTACTGGCTATTTCTTCCCACACTATTTACTTCCCTGGACCCCTGTCCAGCAGGGCGACTGACGTGATCCCCGGGATGAATTTCCTTTCTCCCATCCAATTGTCAAGGTTCTTTTTGAAGAGGGCCAAAGAGGCACTCTGCTTGACATGTATGGGCTATCTATTCCAGAGTCTGGGGAGTCTCTGGGTCAGGAACCTATCCCTCCAGCATGTTTTGTTTATTGTGATGACAAGGTTTAGATCCCTGGAGCATGTGGCTCTGAGGGATTGGGATTTCTTTAAGTGTAACATGTCCAACAGCTCTGGGTTTGACATAGCCTTGTATGTTAAGCAGAGATCGCTTCTGAGTAGACGATATGTGACAGAGTATAGCTGGAGTTTTTTAAGAGGGTCAGCATAGGCCATCTGCTTTAGGCCTGTGATTCTTTTAGTGAGGTATTTTTGCTGCCTTTCCAGTTGTTGCAGATGTCTCGAGAGGTACATACCAAATGGGGCATTGTATTCTATAATGGGTCTAATGAGGGATGAGTACAGTGGGGCAATGACCTACTTTTATCTGAATGAAAAGCCCTTAGTGATGAGGTGTGCCACATAGAAGGATTTCCTGACTGTTGTGGAGATGTGGTTATCGGAGGTGAGACCACTGTCCACCTGTGTCCCTAAGGCTCTTATCACACTTTCACTGTTTAGTGTACTGCCACCTTTATGGTAATTCACGGGTACATGTTTTTTTCCCAAAGGGGATAACTATACATTTCTTGGCAGTGAGCTTGAGCCCATGGCTCTGGCACCAAGCATCTGTTTCTGTAAGGCCCTTTTGTAGAGTATCCACATCATCTGGGGATTCAATAATGGCTCCCAGTTTGCAGTCATCTGCAAACTTTGTTAGCCAGAGTCCCTTAGTGTCGGCCTGTACTTCAGAGAAGTAGATGCATTGCAGTACTTTTGCATTGGGAGGACTGGGATTGTTCATCTGCTGGCTGTAGGTGTTTACCTGGTGTATCTGAGCTGGGAATCACTCAGAAGGGTTCTTTTTTTGCACTTCTCTGCACTAGATTTACACTGTTTTGATAGCTAGATAACATAGACTAGATTAAGACCTGCTGAATCTAGTCTGTTATTGATACAGTTGAGCACTAAACCATTTATCTTACATTAAGAACAGACAGAAGACTGTGGATCCAGTCTTGTCTGAGCTGGGGATTGCTGGAGGAAAGTTTGCTATGTTTCCTATTGGTAGATTAGCTTAAAAGTGTATTAATTTTGCCTGTATTTAAGCCACACATTTGCGCATTTCAGTGCACCATACAATAGGGATTGGGATGCCCTGTATAGATGAAAACACTTTGAAACTGAATTTTTCCCTAGACATCTGTCAGTGGAACCCTCCCAAGCTTCCCTGGTGCACTACAGGTACACTGAACAGTGTTACCACACTTATCATCCATAACCTTCAATGAAACAAGCACCTTTGTTAGTCCTAGCACAAAAACTGTTCAAACTAGCCCACTCCCTTCCCTAATAGTATATACAGTAAAAACCTGCTATAATGGACATGCAGCTCCCCATCATTTCACCAGCTAGCCTGATCGATATGGGCATCCTGAGGTAATGTAGTAATTGCCTTGTATACTGACAACCATTTACCCCTAAAACAAATACCCTATATGAGAAATGTAATTACACTATGAAATTAGAATAATTTCTTTCACGTAACAACAAACAGGACATCAAAAATACTGTCAGCACACACACTTCACCTCTCACACAAAATGAGGACATGACACATAAACTCGCATACCTGGAGGTACTAAGTGGAAGCCTACCAAAAGATCAGAGACTTCCTAAATGTAAACCACTTGCACACACTGCTATGCAAATAGAAACCACTGCACATAATAAGACATACATTTATACATTGTCTCAGCAAATAAGCCCCTAAGGCAAAAACACCTCAAAACCTAATGTCTTGGTCATAGGCGACTCCATAGCGAGACACACAGATGTCCCCCTCTCAAGGCTGGACAAGAAGAAGGTTACGGTCAGCTGCCTGTTAGGTGCCAGGATCTATCAAATCACACATGTACTCAAGTCACTCAACAACAAGTACCATTATGACTCTGGCATAGTCCATGTCACGGTGAATGACTTGAGACGTACCTCACTGGACTATATGAAGAGACACATGATTGAACTTTCAGATTATGTGTCCCAGGCAGGTATGACTCTCACCCTAAGAGCCATTCTACCTTCACCTAGGATGATGCCACAATATAAACAAAAAATGATTGACTTCAACAATTGGATTAGCTTGTGGTGTCAGTCCAGGGGATCCAGTATCTGTCAGCCTAGGAAGACATAGTCATAAGACCATGCTGCTTTACCAGAGATGGAGATGGTCTCTACATGTCTCCTCTAGACTTTTGGATACTAACAATGGTGCTTGCCTCCCCCATAGTGCCTTTGCAATGTCAAAACAACAAGACTTCAACTAACTAACTCCACTTGAGACAATCTCAAGGTTCTGCTTCTTAATGCTAGGAGTCTAAACATGAAACTGTACTCCCTGGAAGCACTCCTCACTTTGGAAGATGCTGACATCCGTGCAGTCAATGAGACATGGTTCAAGGCCACGGAGAGCACCCCAGCCATTCAAGGCTACAATGCCTTCCACACATTCAGACCTCAAAATGAGTGTGAAAGAACCAAAGGGAGAGGTGCATCCATCTTCATTAAAGCCAAGTACACCTCGAGACTGGTCAAACAGTGACTCTCTCAAACTACTTCATGTACAATTAACTATAGGCAAAAATACCCTACCACATCTTTGCTAGCTATAGGTCTCCTTCCATGAACCAAGAAAAGCACACTGCCTACCTGGATGTACTGGAGTCACTCACCATACAGCCCAACACCTTAGTCATGGGAGATTTCAACTATCCTTCCACTGACTGGGTGACACAAGTGCATAAACATGCTCACCCAGAGGTTCTTGGACTTTATCAATACAACTACTCTGGAACAGATAGTTAGCATCCCCTCAAGAGGCTCAAATGTCCTAGACATAGTACTCACCAACATGGGGAGGGGTTACTGCACTCCCCACTGTGTGATGCCCTCCCTGGTAAGGTCAGATTATAATCAGTCTCGTTCGAAGTAAATATTGAACCTGTCACCACCACAGGAGCAAAAAACTAAAAAAACTTTTCCAAAGCAAACTACAGTCTACCAAGCGATGAAATAAAAAGTTTTATACCCCCCACCTCATAATCAAAGTCAACAATAACTCCTACGGAGTGGTGTACACAAATGCCCTGTATAAATACTTAAGCAACTGTATAGACTCAACTGTGCCTGACCGGATTAAAACAAGGTCCTCCTGAAAAAACAAGCCACCCTGGTGGACCTCAAGTAAAAACAGATTATATAATAAAAGGAAGAAACTGATGTCTAAGAACAAGAGGGAACTGACTCAGCAGAGGAAGAATTCCTGCCACAGTTTGAACAAGCAAATCAGAAATCTTGTAAGGTCCTCTAAGGCTAATTACAAAGGTAAAATAACATCCCTAGCTATGGATAATCATAAGGCGTTCTTTAACTACATCTGAAATTTAAAATGCAATGCCCAGCTATGTGCTGAACTGATAGTAGATGGTACCACTCATACTATACTGGAGGAAATTGCCAATGTGCTAGCTGACAGATTTGGTGCAAACGTCACCCTCCAGTCCCCACCAGTTGTTCCTCAAAGCATACCTGACACCAGTCCTCTGTCTAATATCTCCAGAGATCAGGTCATATCTGCACACACCAAGGCCAAAATCACGGGCTCAAAGGGACCAGAAAACATCCCAGATTGCTTATTAAGCAATCTAAAACAGGACCTAGTGAACCCACATGGCATTGTCTTTAACCATAGCCTGATAGCTGGCTTTGTTCCAACAGAGTGGAGAACAGCAACAGACATCCCCTTGCACAATGGGGAGCCATCAACTAACCCTGGGAAATATAGACCTATAAATCTAACTAGCCTCATCTGCAAGGCCATGGAAATAATCATCTTGGACCACATCAAAAAGGATATAGGTGACCTTCAAACTCTAGACCCAACCCAGTCTGGCTTTGTTAAGGGTATATCATGCTTATTAAACCTAGTAGGCATCTTCAAAAAAGTCAACAAATCTCTGGATGAAGGTAAGACAGTGCATAATGCCTATCTTGACCTAGCCAGGGATTTTAACACAATCCTCCACTCAGGTATCATTGAGAAATTCTTCCAGCTGTAGATTAACCCTTACATTGCTAGATGGGTAGCCAGCTGGCTCACTGAAGGAACACATAATGTCAAAGTTGGTGACTCCACCTCTACCAGTTGCCCCATCAACAGTGGCGTACTACAAGAATCTATGCTGGCCCTTTATTGTTTGGAGTCTATTTCTCAGAAGTTATAGTCAAAATCAAAGTAAACTTTCCAAAAAAAGTAACCAAATAAAAATAAATAATGAAAGAAAAAAATAGTGAATAAAATCAAACTGACTTTATTAACAAAATAATCCAGTAAGCGCTTTCATCTCCCAACACTGAGACTTCATCAGACTGAATTTGTTACTGCCAAATCGTGTTTAAATAATTAACAAACATGTCACATGACTGTCTTAAGTCAGTGTTTTAACCCCTTCTTTCTCAAATAAGCCACAAAATCTTTGAGGCTATTTAGCCCTGGTGGGTAACAAACATTGAGCCTGACTTGCTATGTATATTCCAACCACCCAAGTTCCTCATCAGCATTAAATATTGTGCCATAACCACTTATTTCATCTAATACAGCAAATTTGAAATCAATTTTACAATAGCCCTTTTTGTAACCTTAGCAATAGCATTGTTCTCATTGCCAGTCTCTACTGCCCTTTTGTGCTCATACATTATTTTATGCAATTCTCTACTAGTACATCCTATATCAAATGCACTACATGCTCTACATGTTAATTTGGATTTTAAAAGAAATGTTTGCAGTTTCAAAATTATTAATCTATCATCTCAATTTTTAGATGTTGATACCTGTGGCATTTTGAGCAAAGGGTGGAACTTTCTTCCTGCTGGCAGAGCAAACAAGTGTGATATTATTAATGAACTCAGAGACTTTGCCAGAAAATTAAATTTCAAATTATCACACAAGAATAATGACAATAATGCTTGCAATTCGTATGTAAGACCAAGTACTTACACTCCCCCATTGAGAAAAGAACGTGAAATGTTTTTAACCACAACTGAGTTACACATAATTGAACTTTTAGAGAACCAGAGTTCTTATAAATATTATAATATGACAGCAAATGAACGAAAATTGTTTTATGATTTAATCAATGATGATAGAATATTAGTGTGCAAAGCTGATAAAGGTAATTATTTAGTTGTATTAGACAGAGATTTGTATGAACAAAAATGTATGAAATGCTGGATGATGTTACTTCTTATGAGAAGGTATCTTTTGCCAAAGTTAAAAAATCATATGCTTTCATTGATGCTCAGATAGAGGAATGGTTTTATACAGGCAGAAATACTGAAGAAATAAGAAAATATATTAAAAACAAAGCCCCTAAATTTAGTAGGATTTTTGATCTTCCAAAAATCCACAAAGACTTGGATAATCCACCTTTCAGACCCATAGTAGCCAGTGAAAGTACCAAAACAGAGGCTATTTCCATTTTTGTTGACAAACATTTACAAAAAGTGGCAATGAAAAGTGTTTCTTATATTAGTGACACCTTTGACTTTACCAGAACATCAACAAAGTGGATGTTTTGGATTCAGATTTATTGGTCACGTTAGATATTAAATCTTTATATACTGAAATTCCCAATGATGAAGGTATGGAAATGGTTAGATTGGAGCTGATATCATCTTTTTTCAAACAGTACTAATGGTCTGCTGATGGAGATGCTAGATGTTATTTTATGTTACAACTTTTTTAAGTTTAATGACAATGTATACCATCAAATTAATGGTTTGGCGATGGGTGCGGCTATGGCACCCAGCTATGCCAATATTTTTATGAATAGTTGGAAAAAATACATATTTTGGCTGACAGATTTATTAACAATATTATTTGTTATAAACATTTTATAGATGATCTTTTTATTGTGTGGAGAGGTGGAATTGACTCCCTTAATGTTTTTTTTTAACATACATCAATAGTATTAGCAGTTTTTTGCAATATACATTATCAGATGAGTTCAGTATAGCTTATTTAGAAGTAATAGAATTTAAAGAAGAAGGGAAGTTGTCAACCAAGATCAATAAAAAGAATGTGCAAAACAACGCATATTTACATTACTCTAGCATGCACCTAAACAATACTAAAGAAAACATAGTGAAGGGCCAGTTAATGAGAGTCAATCAACTCACAACCAAAGATGAACATTTCCTTATTGAGAGCAACAATGTATGACAAAAGTGTATAGCAAGACGGTATTCAATAAATTTTGTTAACAGCAAATTTGAAGAGATTAGGGAAATAAGGAAAATATCAAAATTTACACCTAGGAAAATTGCTAAGAATGATTACAAAACTGCCATGCAAATATCCAATAGTGTTGATTCAGTAGCTATTAAGCAAATTATTAAAAACAATTGGATAATTTTAAAAAGTAGTGAAGAGGTGTTTAAAGCAGTTGGAGAGGATCCTGGGTTTGTACAAAAGAGGGGCAAAAGTTTTAAGAATTATTTTCAGAATCAGTTGAATGCAAGACAAATCAATAGAAAAAGTGGTAGAATGCTCAAATGTTATGCATGCAATTTTTGTGATTTAGTTTATGATGGAATAAATGAAGTCATAGTTAATAATTTCAAAATTGACATCAAAAATGTATTTACATGTACATCTAAATTTGTGGTTTATGCAATTATATGTAGATCATGTAGTACATTTTCTGTAGGACGTACTAGTAGAGAATTGCATAAAAGAATGTATGAGCACAAAAGGGCAGTAGAGACTGGCAATGAGAACAATGCTATTGTTAAGATTACAAAAAGGGCCATTGTAAAATTGATTTCAAATTTGTTGTGTTAGATGAAATAAGTGGTTATGACGCAATGTTTAATGCTGATGAGGAACTTGGGTGGTTGGAATATACATGGCAAGTCAGGCTCAATGCTTGTTACCCACGAGTGCTAAATAGCCACGAAGGTTTTGTGGCTTATTTGAGAAAGAAGGGGTTAAAGCATTGACTTAAGACAGTCATGTGACATCTTTGTTAATTATTTAAACACGATTTGGCAGTAACAATTTCAGTCTGTTGAAGTATCAGTGTTGGGAGACGAAAGCACTTACTGGGTTATTTTGTTAATAAAGTCAGTTTGATTTTATTCATTGTTTTTTCATTCAAAGAAAACTTTATTGACCATCATATATACACATCAGTGCAAACTGAATGAAATTACATTGTCTTGGTCCCCGTGCGAGACATAACAATGAACACATAGTTTGAATAACAGTAAGACTAATACACATACGTTAATAATTAAAATATTAACAACACAATAAATTACCGCAATTGGACAGGAAGACATTAGACAATATTATACTAGTAGGTATTGCAAGACAATGACTTCACAATTTGATTGCTTAGAATATTTTACTTCACCACGCTGTGTTCTACATGAACTACAGAACAAATTGGCACCCTATCTAAGTACCATGTCCAATCATAGCCTCACCTCAGGCTTTGTGCCCACTGAATGATGCACAGCAATGGTTATCCCACTCCACAAAGGGGTAGCAACCACGGACACCGGGAACTACCAGCCCATTAGCCTGATGAGCCTGGTCTGCAAGGCTATGGAACGTATCATCATGGAACTTATAAACAATGACATTGGTAATCCCCAAACTCTGGACCCTACCCAGTTCGGGTTTGTAAAAGGCAGATCATGTCTCCTAAATCTGATAGACTTCTTTAAAGTGGTCACCAAAGCTGTAGATGAGGGTAAGGTGGTTCACACAGCCTATCTAGATCTCACCAAGCCTTTCAACACCATCCCCCACTCTGGAATTATAGATAAACTCACTAAACTAGGTATAAATCCCTATGTCACAAGATGGGTTTCCAACTGGTTCATAGACAGAACCCACACTGTGAAAGTAGAAGACTCCAAATCCAACTTCAGACCAATGACAAGTGGAGTACCACAGGGTTCCGTCCTGGGTCCTCTCCTGTTTGTTATCTACTTCTCTGAAGTTCAGGCTAACACAGAAGGTCTTTGGCTAATGAAGTTCGCAGATGACTTCAAACTAGGAGCCATAATCAAAACTCCTAATGATGTGGCCATCCGACAAAAGGGCCTCACTGAGACAGATGCCTGGTGTCAAAGCCATGGCCTCAAGCTCAATGCCAAAAAGTGCATTGTCATCCCTTTTGGTAAAAACTCTGTACCCATGAACTACCACATAGGCAGTAGTCTACTTAACAACAAAAGTGTGATAAGAGACCTTAGGACACAGGTGGACAGTAGTCTCTCCTTTGATAATCACATTGCCACAGTAGTCAGGAAATCCTTTTACATGGCACACCTCATCACAAAAGGTTTCTCATCCAGGAAAAAAGAGGTCATTGTTCCACTCTACTCATCACTCATTAGACCAATTATAGAGTACAACGTCCATTTTGGTATGTACCTCACAATACATCTACAACAACTGGAAAGGCTGCAGAAATACCTCACAAAGAGGATTACTGGCCCCAAACAGATGCCCTTTGCAGACTGTCTCAAAAAACTCCAGCTTTACTCTGTCGCATATTGCCTACTCAGAGGCGATCTCTGCCTAACATACAAAGCTATGTAAAACCCAGAGCTATTGGACATACTCCACTTAAAAAAATCCCAATCCTTCCAAGCTACACACTCTAGGGACCCAAACTTTGTCACCACAATAAACAGAACATGCTGGAGGGATAGATTTCTGTCCCAGAGACTTCCCATACTCTGGAACAAACTACCTATCTATATCAAACAAAGCTCCTCATTAGCACTCTTCAAGAATAATCTTGATGATTGGATGGGAGATAGGAAATTGACCCTGGGGATCACTTCTGTCGCTCTGCTCAACAGGGGCACAGGAAAATAATTTTCTTGGGTGGCAAAAGCCAGGAAACAATTTGGCTAGGCTTATATAGGCCCTAGGGCCAATAGCCTAGTACCTACATATGAACCTATGAATCAGTTGTAGTATAATATATTTTGATGTTTATATTGCACTTGTATGGAGTGGTGACTAACCCCTGACTATTGCACATTCAGGGATTAATAGCAATAAAAAAATCAGACTAACTGTACCAGTTATTGAAGCAATTTGCTAGAGTGATTACTATAGCTGATACTTCACAGCAAGTTGCATATTGATCTGATGTATTATTATTATTATTATTATTATTATTATTAATTATTATTATTGATTATTGATCACTAGCACTCTTCAAGAGAACCCTTGACGGGTGGATGGGAAACAGAACGTTTGCCCCGGGGATCACTTCAGTGTCTCTGCTGGACAGAGGCACAGGGAACTAATCTATCAGGGTGGCGAAAGCCAACACATTCTGGCTAAGCTTATAAATGCCTTTGGGCAGATTGCCTAGTACCTACCTATGAAGCTATGAACCTATTATTTGCTGTCATTTCTGGAATTCAAGTTCAACAGCCTTATGGGTAGAGGGAAGAAGCTCCTGTTCAGTCTAGATGTTTTACAGTGTAAGTTGCGATACCACCTGCCGGAAGACAGGTGAAAGTACATGCCATAGGCAGGGTGAGTGGGATAATTGATTATCTTCCTAGACCTTCACACACACTGAGTCTGGTGCAGATCGTCCATGAATGGGAGTGAGAAGCCAATGACATTTTCTGCAGTCCTCACTAACCTCAGGAAAGCCTTGCAGTCAGATGCTTTGCAGTTATCATACAAAACTATGATATTATTTGAGAGTTTGCTCTCAATGGTACCACTGTAGAAGGTCTGAGCATGGATCGAGACAGGTTTGTCTTCCTCATTTCCAGAGGAAATGCAGATGTTGTTGTGCCTTATTCACTTTGCTGCTAATATGAGTCGACCAGAATAGGTCATTTGAGATGTGCACCCCCAGGAACTAGGTGTTTTTGACTCTTTCCACTGCCACCCCTTTAATTTCCAGAGGTTGATGTATCTCCTGAGTCCTCCTGATGTGCACTATTAATTCTTTGGTCTTGCATACATTTAAGGCCAGTTTGTTGCTGTCATATCAGCCTATCAGATGCTCCACTTCATCCCTGTAGGCTGTTTCCTCACCATTTCTGACAAGACCTACAACAGTGCTATCATCCACAAACTTGACGATTTTGTTGGATTCATGCTTGGCCATGCAGTCATGCATCAACAAGGTGAACAGTAGATGGCCTTTGGCTTACCATTTTCACTGATGATTGCAAATTGGGTACAATCATTGAGTTCACCAATGATGTTATCATATTACGGGAGGGGCCAACACATACAAATGATTGGTGTCAAAGCCATGGTCTAAAACTAAATGCAAAAAAGTCAATTATTATCCCCTTTGCCAAAGCAGAACTCCCTGCTATTTACAGTATTGACAGCGCCCCCCCCCCCCCCCCCATGTTTAAGCCCAGTGGTGTGAGATCTGGGAACACAGTTAGATGGCAATCTAAACTTCGACCAATAAGTTTCCACAGTGGTAAGGAAAGCCTTCTATGTTGTGCTTCTCATAAGTAAGGGCATCGCATCCATGTCTATTGATGTTAAAACTCCACTGTACTTGACCCTCATCAGACCATTAATAGAGTACACTGCTCCCTTCACCATGTACCTCACCAAAAACCTGTAGCAGCTAGACATACATACGTGGATAGACTGAAAGCCCTATCACTGTACTCTGTATCATATAGGCTACTGACAGGTGACTTGTGCCTGGCTTACAGGGCAGCCTCTATCCCTGCCCTGATGGATATGCAGCACATCCACAAGTCAAATTGCATAAAAATCACTTACTCTAGGGGTCTTAACCTAGTCTGTGACATGCTGGAGATACAGCTGTATCTCCCTGAGATTGCCACTACTCTGGAATAAACTTCCAATTCACATATAGCAGAGCTCCTCACTAACCCTACTCAAGCGCAACCTGGAGAAATGGATGGGAGACAGTAAATTCATCCCAGGGGTGGCACTCATGTCCCTCATGGATAGGCGTATTCCATGTTTATCATAGATGCACTCTGCGAATTATGTCCATCTAACCAAAGACAATTGTGGCAACTCAGGATTAACATGGCTAAGCTTGTAAGGGCACTAGGGCCGCTAGCCTAGTAGTACCCTCCTATGAATGTATGTTTTCTTTTATCACAATTAGATATGTAAGGTGCACGCAGTCAGTAAAATGGCTGCAACTGATAGATTCAGAGGCCATCTTAGAATAAAGGTTACTCACCCCTGCTGTCATTTTGATCTAACTTGACAAGGCAGTACTGTATGTGTGTGTGTGTGTGTGTGTGTGTGTGTGTGTGTGTGTGTGTGTGTGTGTGTGTGTGTGTGTGTGTGTGTGTGTGTGTGTATGTGTGTGTGTGCGTGCATGCGTGCCTGTGTGTGTGTGTGTGTGTGTGTGTGTGTGTGTGTGTGTGTGTGTGTGTGTGTTGGGCCTGGGTGAGTTGAAATGGTGAAAGTAGACTACCATAGTGACTTCTGCATGTGGATATTTTTGCAGCAGTAGGTATATGCTTCAGAAAAGGTGTATTTGACTTTGACAGACTGTGGTTGCTAAGGGCTCAAACTAGTGCTTGCAATAATTTCTAAATACAGTAAAGACACAATGCATGGTTTTATTTTTTATGGTGTTTATGAAGCATACTTAGGGTAGTAGAGCAAAGAAGGTAGAAATCTTAGGTGCAAAGTGCTAAAGAGTGTGAACAGCAGATCCTGATCGGTCTTAAGTAGAATGCTGGCTTTGAAATGAATGCCAATATTACTTTTCCTGGCATAATCAAAGTGCTTTAGTGCTCTGTGTGTAACAAAACTACATCAGATTCCTGTTAAAAATGTAGCAAGCACTTTGCTGCAGTTTAAAAGTACAAAATAAATATATATATTTTTTTCTTTTTATTCCTCCTCTAGGCATAGCATCTTCCGTAAGTGAGTTATAACAGATCAGATATAGAAATGGACCTTTTCTGTTTTGTCAGCAGGCACCAGAAAAGTTAGCTACACCTCTAGTCTGCATGTCCTCCACTTTGTCTGTAGGAGTTCAGCTGGATACTCTAGTTTCCTCTAATACCCCAAAGACATACTGTAGATAAATTGGTGTTCATCCAAGTTCACTACAGGCCAGCATGCAGCACACTATGAGTGTGTGAGTGCACAATCACGTGTGAATCTTTTAATAGGCCTGACTCAGGTTTAATGCTGGTATGTGTAGGTGCATGTGTAAACAAAAAAAAAACATCAACGGTTTTATTTGTAGACAAACATAAGCACATTGTGGACTACATATCTAACTCTTCTAGGTAGCAGCAATTGTGGGCTGCATAAATCTTTTGGCTAACATTAAAAAAGAGGAATCATTAAGACGTAGTTATATTTTTTCTTCAAAACTAAGACATTAAATGCATCACAGAACATACAGACTATCAGAAATCTTGGGGGCCTGTGGTCCCTCCAGACCCGGGTCTGTATAACAAGACTTTAATTCGATCTCAGTAGGGGCGCTTAATCCTTAAGGACCAGCTATTCTAAACCTGGCCTTGCAATAGACAATCTAATATGAAAAGTAATGTAGAGTACTGCTGTAAGATTGTTTTAGGAATTGTCTGTTGTGTACCATCCTGGTGTAGACAGTGTTTAATTATGTGCAATGTAATGTTGATATGTACCAAGTAAAACAAAGAATCCAGAAAAAAATATGGACTAGCACCAAAAGGAATTATAACTGAATGCTGAGTCACAAACAATAACACTGAGATAACTGTTTTATTAACTAAGGAGAAAGAGAACTACATCATAAGAGAGTTAACCATTACAATTTATAGAAAAATGGAAGCATGTGGTGTTAGTAATAATTAAAAATGTTTCACTGTATTATAAGAGAAGTAATAAAATGCAACTGGCTGCAGAGCCAATAGTGGACCAAACTGATTGACACTGTTTTAAAGTACAAATAAGCTCTTCACTTTCTCTTCCACTCCTTAAATGAATATGGCATAACAGAAAACTGGTATCCACAGTGTATAAGTCATGCTTGCCAAAGCCCTTACTATATGAAACAGCAGCCAGGTATATATATCACATCAGGTTACGACTTTGTCTAGGCATTCCTGAACTACAAAGTCACACCTTCAAAAATAACACAGAAATCCTTCAACATTTTTTACAGAAAAATAAACAGTTTTATAAACAAATGTTATATTAATTGATAAACAATATAACAAGAGAAAAGGTATACGGTACTGCTTCTGGACTGCTTTAGGAATCAAATGTTTTGCATCCTGTTGTTGAAGACAATTGTTATTCATATAGCAAGGGCTGTACTGCTTACTAGTGGCATACAGCAGCAAAGAATATACATAAATAACCAAAAGTGAGCACAGAGATCTCCACTCACAGGAGGGAAGCAGAGCAAGTCAGCAAAACCACAAGCTGACCACAGCTGAGAAGAACCAGATATTCTCAGCAAGATCATTATCTGCAGCGGCCATGCAACAGCTTATACTAATCATGTGAGCTGTTCATTGGGCCATTACAGACACCATAACATAGTTATAGCGGAGAACACAAGACATTATATGATACAGCAGGATAATAGGAGGTGGTAGAAAGTTAAATGTAGCAATTACTTGCAGCAAAGTATAAACACTTGTTTTCAGCATCTAATAAGCTGGATGCCTATTGGTATCGTTAAAATGAAGAAAAACTGAGTATAGGAAAGTAGGAACAACCGGGAGGTATAGGTATGTATATATATATATATATATATATATATATATATATATATATATATATAGGGAGAGAGAGAGAGAGAGAAAAAGAGATAGAGAAGAATGAGGAGAAAGTGACCAATAGGAAGGAAATACAAAGAAGTGTAATGAGCAGGATGAAACAAAGACATAACAGTACAAACAACCAGGGGTGGATATGCACACACTATGAGGGAAGATATGGGTGGACACATACATTTAAACATACAGGGGCCAGACAAATGGTGATGAAGAGGATGGATTACCATACAAAGGACAGCTTGTGAAACAGTAGGATGGGGATATTACTGCCAGGGGATAGGGTGTGGTGCAAGCAGCATGCTTCCTACCAAATGGTACAGCAGGGCTTGAACAGGACCCATCAGATTGGTCAACTTGACTAATGGAAGGTCCACACTTTCCTTTGGTCTAATGGGGGGAGGGGGCTAATACTCAAGTGGACCTGCAATCTGCTTTAGGAGGCACTCCATACTGACTACCTGGTGGGCCAGAACCTTATCAGTGGCCACCTCCAACCTCTCCAATTATAACTGAGCTCTAGTGAGTGATTTGCTGTGTTGCTTGGCAGAAATAAGGCTTTTGCATCAAATAAAGTCTTTCTAAATCCTCCTGTAGCCACAGTAAACTTTTGGAAAATGCTTTAAGTCAAGAATATGTGATTTAACATGGTTTAAGAATACCACACTGTTATTTTTCTCCATTGTTCAGGTTGAGCTGTCATTGTCAAACCAGTATTTTTGCTGCCTACTTTACCTGAAAGTATTTGTTAACTATGTAGGCCCAATGGTCACACAGTACCTTTTCAGGAGCAATGTTTGGTTAAATGACTTACTTGATGTCATACATAGGACAAATGCGTATGGAAGGAATCAAACAATGTACCACAGGAGCTAAATTTCACAATTTCAACCTCTGCACCAAACTGCCAAACTGTCAGATGCTAATAAATCTGTCCCACTGTCTAGAAGCCCATTGTCAGTGGGGGTCTGGAGAGAAAAGCTCCAAATGATTACAAAACATTTTAAGAAAAATAGTTTTACAATCTTCAAAAAATAAAATAGAAACATCTGCCGTTTAAATAAATACAACAAATTAATGATAATATAAAAGCATTGGTCAACAATCGATTCAAGTTACATGACAGGGGTTGGGAGGGTGGCCTAATGTCTAAGGTGTTTGCCTTATAAACACAAGGCACAGGGTTTGAGACTTCTAAGGGATAATTGGCTTTACTGAAAATGGCTCACAAGGGCAGCTAGCATAGTACTAATCTATGAACATTCATTTAATATTTATAGAAATTTTAGTCAGTTTGTAGAGAAACTAAAGGTAAATGAGTCTAATACAAACAGGAAATGCAATATGAAGTGAGGGAAATGCAGGTTAGAGAATTTGAGAGAAGTAAGTGAAGAAGGGAGAGCAAAGAGGTATAAGGAAGGAAACTCATTTGGTTGCCATTTAGGAACTGCAAAGAAAAACAAAGAACATCCATGATCTAGAGGAGAAATACGCATAGCACTGCAGAAACTGAAAACAAAATAAATGAACTACTGGGACTGAGTGCAAAGGAAAAAACTTGAAAAATGCAAGTGCTGGAAGGAGAGACAGAATTGTGTGGCCTTTGTTCAAGATAATTTGCCAAGTCAGACAAATTTGCATGTGCGACAGATGAAAACAGAGAGCTCAAGGTATTTCTGTTTCCAGTACAGCAAGAATGGTGAGGCAACCAAGACATATATTTTTGGAATGAAATATTTATATGGGATGAGATTCTAATGTTTTACTATCAAAATGTGGAACGGCAGTTACGCTAACCATGGATGGTTGAAAGTATGGTTCTATGTTTCTGTAATGCCGATTTGTAAATGTTCGAATCCACAGTAGTGAATGTTAGTGTGCATTTGCTCAAATGACATTGATGTTCTGATTACAGATCGCACTACAGTGGGGATCAAGAAACTTACCCTTTACCACACTGTAGTATGATATCAGAGTTTGTATATATAATATGCAGGGGGGAGTTAGGGGTGCTTGCCCCCTGCAAAATGTTAGTAAGAAATCACCAGAAGTCAAGGTAACCTGAGTAATGTTGATAATATTGAAGTGCGAATTATCGACATTACCACTGTCGTCATTTTGATTAAATAACTTTTTTGTTTTCAACATTTATTTTTGACTAAGTAATTACTCGCAGAACTGTGATTCCTGATTTTGATAGTAAACTGATTCTAACTGCTTTGGTACACAGAAAGAGTTTGTAAAATTAAAGATGAACAAAGTTTTTTTTTTTTTTGATAATGATATGACTTCATATATGTGATAAAAAATGCAATATTTGGAACAAAAGGGGTATGCTGAGTGAGAAAGCTTAAGGTTCATATATTTTATCATGCAATGACTCTATTGAGCTATGCTAGTGGATTCAAATGTTTGTTGATATGCCAGAAGAATTGTAAAGTATTCATAAGTATACACTAATCAGACTGGTGTCACTATTTTTGGTTCTGCTGCTTTATCAGCTGACGCATGCATTATGCATGCATCAGCTAAGAAAGGGACAGAACCAAAAAATAGCGACAAGTAAAAGCTTTTTTGCTTTCAATGAAATGAGAAAACTTGCGACTGTGCATTGTGAAAATTTACATTTTTTACAGCATATATGATACAGAGCTAGGAAGCTGTACATAATGTGACCAACCAAGTTCAGTAATAGATGGAATTTGGGTTATTCATAATTCTTAAATGTGCTGAGCTTATATTTAATAAAAATCACCTTGATGCATGATTATCATATAAATATTTTTATAACATGTAAAGACCATTTATTGACTTGCAGACATTTGAATAAGGAATGGTAAATAAGCTTTCATTTACTATAATGGACAAGCTTGGATAAGAATGATTGCAAGGTTAGTTAACTTCATTTTGTCAGATATCTAAAGAGAAAAAAAATTGTTTATGTGAGTGAGCTGAAAAGAAAACCACAACCTGGAGCTGTAGTAAGTGGATTTTGAGAGCAGGTATCAGTTCTTGTTTTATTGGTCCTAAATGGAAGTACTTAATCTCGTATATGGTCAATATTCTGTAACACTAAACCTGTTTACTGATAATTATATCATGAATAAAAAGAAGTGGCTTACTTTAAAAGTCTTATTAGGGAAATGAGAGCATTTATTTAGCTTGAAAAATTGGAACCTTAGATGGCTGTATTGCAAGAGATACACTCCATTGACAAGAAGCACGATGCTTTAGTAAGAGGTTATTGTTTTAGGAGAATGGTATCAACACTTGTACAGGCCAGAAAAAAAAAAACAGGTAGCTCTACTGAATATAGGTATTACCATTTAATGCAAATAATTTTCTTCTGGATTCTAATGGCTTCTATGTAGGTGTAAAGAGGTATATAGGAAAACAAAATCTGTGTAGTATAGAGTGGGCTCTGGAGATAATGCAGAACAAATTTAAATGAATGATGAAAAATGGTCATTGCTTTTCAGAAATAAAGTACTTTCTTTGAAAAAGCCAGAATTGTGCAAAGGAGTTGTCATATAACATGTATAAGAAGGTATGTTGGGACTTCTGTTAAGCTGATATGGTTTACTTCATAGGTTCATAGGTCCATAGGTTCATACTAGGCTATCTGCCCTGAGGCAATTTAAAGCCTAGCCCGATTCTGTATGGCTTACACCACCCCTTGATTTGAGTATACTGTGCCCTTTTTAAGGTTTAGTTTACTGTGCCTCTGTCTAATAGTGACACGGGAGTAATCCCTGGGACAAACCTACGATCCCCCATCCACCTATTGAGATTCTTCTTGAAGAGATTCAGTGAGGTGCTCTGCCTCACATGAACTCGAATTCTATTCCAGAGCGAAGGGAGCCTCTGGGTTATGAACCTGTCCCTCCAGCAAGTTCTATTTATTTCTGTGCTGAGGTTCAAGTCCTTCGAGCGTGTGGCTCTAAGGGATTTAGATTTACTGAGGTGGAGCATGTCCATTAATTCTGGATTTGACATAGCTTTGTATGTCAGGCATAGATCGCCTCAAAGTAGGCGGTATGCAACTGAGTAGAGCTGGAGTTTTTTTAACTGAGCAGCATATGGCATCTATTTGAGACCCTTGATCCTCTTGGTGAGATACTTTTGTGGTCTTTCTAATTGCTGCAGGTGTCGGGTAAGGTACATCCCAAAAAGGGCATTGTATTCTATGATGGGCCTGATGAGGGATGAATAAAGGGGCACGATTACCTCTCTTGATCTAGATGTGAAACCCTTCGTGATGAGGTGGGCTATGTAGAAGGTCTTTCTAACCACTTTGGCAATGTGGTTTTCAAAGGAGAGATTGCTATCAACTTGGGTCCCCAGGTCCCTAATAACTTTCTCTGTACTTAATGGGTTTCCGCCTATGTGGTAATTTGTGGTCACATTGTTTTTGCCAAAGGGTATGACTATACATTTTTTGGCATTTAGCTTTAAACCATGGTGCTGGCACCAGTTATCTGTCTCTGTGAGACCTTTTTGAAGGATGTTTGTGTCAGCTGGAGAGTTGATTATGGCGCCCAGTTTGCAGTCGTCTGCGAACTTGGTGAGCCATAGTCCTCCCATGTTTGCCTGTACCTCGGAAAAGTATATACTGAACAAGAGTGGTCCCAGGACAGAACCCTGTGGGACACCACTTGTGACCAATTTCGAGTCTGACATGACTCCAGCAACTCTCACTCTGTGGGTTCTGTCTTTGAGCCAGTTTGCGACCCATCTTGTGACATAGGGGTTTATATTTAAGCTGGATAGCTTATCTATGATGCCCGAGTGGGGTATTGTGTCAAATGCCTTTGCAAGGTCCAGATAGGCTGTGTGGACTACCTTCCCTTCATCTGTGGCTTTGGTGACTGTTTCGAAGAAGTCGACCAGGTTCAAAAGGCAGGATCTGCGCTTGACAAAGCCGAACTGGGTAGGATCTAGTGTCTGTAGGTCCCCAATGTCTTTGTTTATGAGCTCCATGATGATCCTCTCCATAGCCTTGCAGACTAAGCTAGTCAGGCTTATGGGGTGATAGTTTCCAGGGTCCGTAGAGGCTCCACCTTTGTGGAGTGGGACCACTGTTGCTGTACGCCATTCTGTGGGCACATATCCTGTAGTGAGGCTGAGATTGTATAGCTGTTTTATTTGAGGGATTAATTCCTCTTGGAGTTCATGTAGGACGCAACCTGGGACGCCATCTGGTCTCATGGAAGCAGTGTTTTTTGCTTTGGAGAGGGCAGCCTTCACCTGAGCATCAGAGATGTTTGGGAGGCAGCCCTCTGCTGGGATAGATACTTGCTCTTTTGGGGAGGGTGCAGAAGTTTGCACTGAACCTGTCTGCCAGGATATTGGTGATGTCTGTGGGTTCAGTGTATTTTTTGTCATTTAGAATCAACTCAGAACAAGTCTGGGAGTTGCATCCCAGGTTTCTAACATAAATGAAAAAAGCCTTATGATTGTCTTTGGTGTCCTGTGCAATTTTTCTCTCGAAGCTGGCCTTGGAGGATTTTATGAGGATCGTAATTTTTGCTAGTACTGATCAGAGATGCCTTCCCTATTAGGGATTTTGCTCTATCATGTAGTAGCTTCCTCCTTCTGTTGTACAGTTTATTTATGGCAGGGGTCCACCAGACTGGACGCCTGCCTTTGGATGATTGGGTCTTGGTTTTGTTTGGGATAGCATGATCCATGCATTCCTGGAGATGTCCGTAGAATGCATTTATATAGGATTCTGCAGTTTGGGCTGTAGTTTCCACTGGCCCTGGGGCCTTGAAGGATACCACTTCAGTTTTGAGAAGTGAGAAGTTCACTTTTGAGAAGTTTTTCACTGTGGTTTTCTGGGCTGGGGGTGGGGTCGGGATGTGGAGATCCAGTGAAATTAATTTATGGTCTGATCTTACCAATGAGGAATATACTTCTGGTGTGGAGCATAGAGTGCCCATGTTGGTAATGATCAGGTCTAGTATGTTGTCCCCTCTTGTGGGAGTGGTGACTAGTTGTTCCATAGCATTTGAGTTTATAATTTCCAGGAACCTTTGGGCTAAGGTGTTGGGGCTTGAGTAGTGTTCCCAGTCAATGTTTGGGTACTTGAAGTCGCCCAATATAATGGTGTTCAGAGAGATCTTCATGTTCTCCAGTGTTTTCAGGAAAGCCGAGTGGGATTCCTGTCTTTGAGAGGGTGGTCTGTAGGATGCTATAAACTGAAAAGCAGTCTTGCCCACTGTTAGTTGCACATGGATGGTCTCCAATACTTTGTGCAATGCCACTAATCTCAAGGTGTGTATATCCTTGATAAATATGGAAACTCACCCTCTTTTGTGGTTTGGTCCGGGTTTTGGGGCCGAAAAGCATGATATGAGGTATAGCCTGGTAGTGCTGGGGTGCTATCTGGAGCCTTGAACCAGGTTTCTGTCACTGCATAGATATCGATGTTCTCCATACTGAGGAGAGCTTCGAGTGAGTGCATCTTGAGGTTAAGACTTCTGGCGTTTAGCAGCATTACCCTTAGTTTCTTGTTCCTTGTGCTGTCTATGGGGGTGGGTTTGACTTTTGAGCCTTGCCTAAAAAAGGCACTATGGGGGTGGCAAGAGCCTTTGCCAATATCCGAAAGCCCAGTGGTGACAGGTGCAAGCCGTCCCTAGCGAACAACATGGCTTGTCGAGCATGTCATCCCAGGCTGACAGACACTGGATCCCCTTTGAATGACACCAAAATTTTAGCCAATTGTTAAAATCGATCATTTTGTCTTTGTACTGTGGCATCATTCTAGGTGAGGGTAAGATGCTGCTCAAGGTCAGGGTCATACGAGCCTGGGCTACATGATCAGAGAGTTCCTCTATGTCTCCTTTCATGTAGTCCAGGGAGGTACATCTCAGGTCATTCACACCAGCATGTACAATGACTGAGTCATATTTTTATTTGCTTTGGAGTGACCTGAGTGCTTGCATTATGTGGCGGATCTTAGCACCCAACAGGCAGCTCACCGTGACCTTCTCTTTATTCAGCCTGGTGAGCGGGACGTCAGTGTGTCTGACAATAAAGTCACCTATTACAAGAGTATCAGGTGTGTTATTCAGCCTTAAGGGCTGTGGCTGCTTGGCACACTGACTTTGTGGGCTATGTGTTGTGCGTGTTTTGTTTTGAGGTAACGTTTGCGTGGATGTCTGCTTTGGAGGTCTCTGTTGCTTAGGTAGATTTTTATTTAGAGCCTCCGAGTATGTTTTTGTGTATTTATGTGTTTGGTTCGCTGATGTGGTGGGACTATGTGATACTGGAATTGTGTTGTGTGAGGTTACCTTCTCCTCCTGACTGGTTACACCAGTTTTGAGATGAGAGAGCTCAGCCTCCAGCTTGGCTAAATAGTTGCATCTCTCGCATATATTTGAACCTGTTTGGAGGAGGAGAGGGTTGTCCGTGTACATGAGATAGTTGTAACATTGCCTCAAAATTCCCAGATTCACCAGCTGGACTGGAGAGGAAACCATTGACTGACCTTTGGACATGCTAGAGTAATATAGGGAAACTGAATTTAAGACGGACCAATAGAGGACAGGGTAATCGTAGAGAGTATAAGAGTAAGTAGTGCTTATGGTTTAATAGTGCTAACTTGTAGGATTGCTTAATTGGACCAGTGAAGGGCCTTAGAATGAGAATATGGTGTTTAAATTGAGAGGTAGAGCAGTTCTAAGGGAAAAGGTGAAGAGCGGACTTTGTGGAGCCAGGAATAGTTTAAACCCAATTAGGCGGCGCTGCCCACTGTTGCGCTATGCACAAAAACACGCAAAACCGTGCAAAAGAGAGGAAGATGAAGGAGTTTTGGAATTGACCCAAAATGGCCAATAAAACTACAGTTTCAAGTCAGTAACCACTCCCACAGGGGCAGGCAGGCTGCTCAATGTTTTTCACTGCCACTGATCAACAGAGAGACTTCCCTTTAACCCAAGCAAAAAATGGCCTCACAGAAACTTACAAAACAGTTCAAGAACATCAAGCCTGTAACCTCTTCATCTCAGAAAAGTGGGAAAAAAGCAAGATTTTTTTTTTCAGAGATAGCAGAGGTTCACAAGTATCAACAAGTTATAACAGTGCAGTAAATGACCCCACACAAGAGTGCTAGGCCAAAGACAGATAAAATGCAAGTTTTGAGAAAAAAACGATTTTAAAAATAAGTGCAAACAGGAAATTCAGTAAACAGCTCTAGGTTGTGCTCTAAATACAGTTACTAATGCAGAAATCAAGTTTAACAAGCCAGAAAATGCTCAAAATAGGTGGCTATGCAGAAAAACGTAGCAAATAAACAGAGGAAAAATACTTAAAATCTCAAAAGTGTCTCCTTTCTTCTCTCAGAGTTTTCTCCTCTTGGTGGGTGCTTCACCAACAGCCAACAAGCCTGAAAAGATGCCAAAACCATGAGGCAACCAGGTTTTAAGAGAGGAAGCTGAAAGAGTTTTGGAATTGACCCAAATTGCCAATAAAAGTACAGTTTCAAGTCAGTAACCACTCCCACAGGGGCAGGCAGGCTGCTCAATGTTTTTCACTGCCACTGATCAACAGAGAGACTTCCCTTTAGCCCAAGCAAAAAATGGCCTCACAGAAACTTACAAACAGTTCAAGAACAGCAAGCCTGTAACTGAACTTTTTTTAAATCTCAGAAAAGTGGGAAAAAAGCAATTTTTTTTTTGTTTTTTTTTGTTTTTTTTTCAGAGATAGCAGAGGTTCACAAGTAACAACAAGTTATAACAGTGCAGTAAATGACCCCACACAAGAGTGCTAGGCCAAAGACAGATAAAATGCAAGTTTTGAGAAAAAAACGATTTTAAAAATAAGTGCATACAGGAAATTCAGTACACAGCTCTAGGTTGTGCTCTAAATACAGTTACTAATGCAGAAATCAAGTTTAACAAGCCAGAAAATGCTCAAAATAGGCGGCTATGCAGAAAAACTTAGCAAATAAACAGAGGAAAAATACTTCCTCAGTGTCTGATATTAATTTAGAATCTGTGCAATATATATATATCATTGTAGTAGATATACATCTGGATCACATATTAACAAAATTTAAGTAACTACAACTTATATGCATATAGTTAAGGAAGTAAAATTATGTTAATTGTCATCTCAGATTGTACAGCCCTGGAGGGTTCTTTGCATACATTGATCTCTTTTATTTGGAAAGATATTTGCATTTATCTGTGTATTCATTAAATCAAAATACATTTTTAACTGGTATAAAGAGTTAATATAATGCAGCATGTTCATACTACTAGACTTTGCCAGTGAAATGGAAGCAACTTGAAGTAAAATTTAAAATGGAGGAGAATGCTTATACTACTTAAATGTTATGTAATTCTTGGTAACTTATTGAAAGTCAGAGGATCAGTTTGTGAATCTATGAAATTAATTGTGTAATGGAGGTGAAGCACTTAAATCAGATATGGAAAAGGTAAAAAAACATGTTGAAAGGTTTTTGAATAAAGAATTTAGGTTTATGTCACTGACTGAAAGATAAATATTTTTATAATTTACCTGACTGTCATGAAAGCTTTAGCATTAAGACTGAAATATCAGAATACTCAATATAAATATTGTTGTCTTAAAAATGAGGTTGAGTTAATTATAATAGACACAGGGCAGGATTCACAAAGGCTTGCACGGAGTCTAAGAGTAGTGTAAGACTCCATGCAGCCATCGCGATCCAGGAACAGCCTGAATCTCCGTGTAAGAGACCAGCTAAAATGGCTCTTACACGGACAGGGCGTGGATATGCTAATTACCTCACTTGCAGCTGAAAGGCATGCAAATGAGGTAGATTAGCGATCCACGAAGCTGAAACCAGCCCATGTAAGAGTCGTGTTAGGTGCAGAAACGTACTCAGTTGACAACTGAGTACGTCACTGCAACTAACACAATGGAGCCATGACAGCTCCAAATAAAGTGTGCATATGTAGCAGGCAGCATACCAATGGCCAAATATGTGGCCATTGGCACGGTAACCCGATGCAAACATGGAATAAAATAATTTTTTATTTCGGCGATCGGCTATGTTTAAACGTAGCGCAGCCCCGTGCAAATGGGCTGCGCTAAAATAAGACATAAAAATAAAGGTTTGAAACCCACTAATGTGGGTTTTATGCAATGCATGGATTTGCAATGCAGGGACTAGCAGACCGAAAACAACATGGCCACCGTCTAGTGGTTGCTAAGGGGGGAAGCTGAGTGTAAGACATGTAACTAAGCATTAGTAGGCAATCCTATGTAAATGAGTGGTAGGATAGTGAATCACACTGTCACATAGCAAATGAGCACATTCCGTGTAGTGTAAGAGTTAGATAAGGGGGAGTAACAGAGTAGGAGATAGGTGACATCACAGGGTGGAATGTCATGAAGAAATCAAGCTCATTGGAGCAAAGTGGTATGTGAAAGATGTCAATCACACAGCATAAAAAGAGGACTGTCAACAGATAAGCATGGGAAAGCCAAGAAATGGAAGGTGTACACTGTGGCTAACACCAAAGTTTCTTGCTGTGCGTACATGCACGCGTGTGCACGCTGGGAGGCATGAGTAAGACAGAGTGCGCACGTGTAAGGCAGAGTAAGCAAGTAGGAGCCTGTTTAAAGATCTGTAAACATGTTTGCACTGGTGTGCGCGCGTTTTAACCTGAATAAGCAGATTCTAGTCCGTGTAAGCATGTGTGCACCCGTGGTAGCCACTGTGAGCGTGTTTTCACTGGTATGCGCACTGCTCCCCCCTGAGGAAACAGAGGAAAAAGGAAGCAGAAGCAATAGTAGGAAGCTAGCAGGGAATACTGGTAGAGCTAGCAGGTGAAAACAATTAGAAGCAGGCAATTACACAGGCAGAATACTAGCCCAGCCCAGCACTTAAAATACTACAAACAACATTGCAGTATGTTTCTCTCAAGAGACACTGCAAGACAGGTGTAAGCTAGTAGAAGTGAAAACTGAAAAAGCTGCACTCAGATCAAACATGCTAGGGGCTGCCATAGCTATTATAAGGAGACACAGGAGACTTACTGAAGGTGGTGACAATGCAAATGCTGCCAGACAACCCACAGTGAGGAGACGGAGAAGAGTGTACAGGCCCAGGGTCACCTACCAGGGGTTACATGAGCTGGAGATAGTGGAGCGCTATAGAGTGGACAGAGACCTCCTGCAGCAAATTGTGTTGGCCTAAGAATACTAGCAACAGGTACCTTCCAGAGACCAACTGGTGATATGATGGGGATATCACAGGCATCAGCCTCCAGGGTACTGCACCAGTTCCTGGATGCCATGTCAGCACATGTCAGTGAGCATGTATATTTCTCCAATTCCCGTGAGGTATTGGCCAGCAATATGCGTCTCTTCTATCAAATAGCAGAATACCCTGAGGTAGTGGGTGCAATAGACTGCACGCACATACGCATCAAAGCACCAGCCGTTAAGCGGGGTAGGGCCTACATTAACCACAAGGGATTCCCCTCCATCAACTTCCAGGTCGTGTGTGATGCCCAGGGCATAAAAATGAATGTGTGTGCTGGCTGCCCTGGGAGCTACCATGATTCCCATATCTGGCATTTGACACAGCTGTACCTGACATTTGCCAATGGGGACATCCCACATGGTCACCTAGTGGGGGATGCTGGATATGCACTGGAGCCGTGGCTAATGACACCCATCAGAAATGCACACACACCTGAACAAGAATGCCATAATGAGGCACACGCACAAACACGTAATGTAATAGAGCATGTGTTTGGGCTGCTCAAGTCACGGTTCCGGTGACTGGACACATCTGGTGGAGCCTTGAAGTACTCACCAACTACATGTACCCAAATTGTCATGGTATGTGCTATGCTACATAATATGATTCTGCGAAAACAGATGCAGCAGGACCAGCATAGGGCCGGGACAAACAGCCCCCCACCATTGCCAAGGCCATCACAGGCAGAGCGTGACTCGGAGGAGGAACAACCTGAGCCTGCCCCAGTAGGCAGAAGGAGGTGTGCCCAGTATGCCCTGGCCTTGGCAAAGAGACAACGCATAGCACATACACTGGCTCAGTAGGAACCATGAGAATGATACTCCTCTCTGACTCAATCATATAGTAACAGGGACACCTAACATGACACAACCTGCTCTCAAACATGTACAGGGAGTGTAGCATGTGCATCCAACAGAGGCAGCCCTGCAGCACCACCTGAGGCATGATTGCCATGTGTTAAGCAATGTAACACCATCTAGTATATGCAAACATGAAGACCCTGCCTAACATCTCACCCTCACCAAGCATGATGTCACACCATGAAGACAACAAGATCAAGTACAATAATTGGCAGAAGACTTTTGCTCTTAGCAAGGTGGAACAAATGGCCGACAGCCTGGGATGACACGCTGAGCAAGACATGATGCCCCACCTGCTAGGGATGGCACGCACCCAGCACACCTGGCTGTGTGGATACTGGCAAAGGCTGTTGTCACCCCCACTGTGCCTTGAGTAGGTAAGGCTGGAAACACAAACCCACCACCATAGGTAGCACAAGGGATAACAACCTGGACGTAATGCTACCCAATGCCAGAAGTCTAACCTGCAAGGTGCATGCAGACCAAACCCACCACAGCATGCAGAATGGTAATATCTGTTCTGTAACCGAAACCTGGGTCAAGGCCCAGAAGAGCACCCTAATACTACCAGGTTATGCCCCATACCATGCTTTACAGCTCCAAAACATGAATCACACTACAATAGGAGTGTGGCTACCAGTAATTGTCAAGGATAACCACACCCCCAGGTGGGTACCACAGCAAGAAGCAGCATGGACTATCCACGGGCAAGTAACAGTGGCTCCAACTGCGTCCCTGTTTGCAGCCTAAAACAGACCACACTCACAAACCCAGGAACCCCAGCCAGCCTTCCTGAAGACACTGCAGAGTATGAATGTCCCAACAAATACCAAACAAGGCACACACAAAGTATAACATAGGTGGCATCCATTATGTATGGAAGAAGTAATCAGGGACCTAGGGACACAAGTGGACAGTAAACCATCATGTGACACTCACATTGCCAAGGTGGCCAGGAAGACCAGCTATATTGCCTACCTTAATATGAAAGGATGCGCATGTAGATCAAGAGAGGTCACTGTGCCCCCATACTCTTCCCCTATCAGGCCCATACGTGACAACAATGCCCCAGTTCGTATGTACCTAACCTTACACCTGCAGCAGTTAGAAAGACCCCAAATGTACCTCACCAACTGGATAAAGGGTCCAAACATTTGACAGCTGCTGCCTGGCTGAAGAAACCACAGCCCAATTCACAAGCATACTGCCCAGTCAGAGGCGATGTATGCCTGATGTACAAGGCCATGTCCAATCCGGAATGAATGGACATGCTCCACTGCAGAAACCCCAAATCCAGCAGAGACACCACAGTGAGATATCTGAACCTCCACACATAGACAAATAGGATGTGCTGGAGGGACAGATCCATAACCCAGAGGCTCCTTACACTCTGGAACAGAATCCCAGTCCATGATAGGCTGAGCTCCACACTCATACTCAACAAGAGAAATCTGGTGAAGTGCATGGGAGATAGTAGGTGTACACTGGGGGCCATCCCTGTGTCACATCTGGTGAAGTAAACCCTACATGGGCATAATATGCACATTGCAAGGGGTGTTTAAACTCACACACAGTCTGTCCATGCTCAAACAAGGCCTGGGCAGATAGCCTAGTATGAACCTATGAACCTATGATGATACAAATTGTGCAGGACACAAAGGATTATCACACAGCTGTTCTACCTGATGGTAGGAACCATGGTGATACTCCACAGATATGCTCTGCAGTACTCTAATATCACAAACAATATACCAAACCCACACACATTGCCAACATCCTACCTAACAGATTCTTTCAAACTCCCCACCAGCACCTAACTGCTAAATATCTATCCCAGCAGAATGCTGGCCCCCTGACATTGCAGATGCTGAGGTAACAGCCAGCATCTACAAAGCACACCACACAGCATCAATGGTACCAGATGGTGTCCTGGGTTGTGTCCAACAAGTACTGTAAGAAGAATGGAACACCAAATAGCACTACTGTGCACTATCAGTCTTACCACAGGATATGTATCCAAAGAGCAGTGTACAGCAACAGTGGTCCCTCACCACAAAGGTGGTGCCTGAATGGATACTGCAAACTATCACCTCTCAACCCTGACTATGTAGGTTGGCAAAGTAATGGAGAGGATGATCATGGATCCCAGGAATAACGAGATTGGGTACCTACAGACATTGGACCTTACTCAGTGTGGCTGTCATAGGATAGATCCTGCACCTTACACATGTCTGACTCATGTGAAATGCGCACCAAGGCCATTGATGTGGGTAATGTGGATCACACAGCCTATCTGGACCTTGCTAAAACCTTCCATACAATACCCTAGTTGGTCAGTACAGATAAGCTCACCAGCCTAACTATACACCCCTATCCAAGTAGATGGGTTGCAAACCAGCTCAAGGATAGAACTGACCTGGTCAGACATGCTGAAGCCATGTCACACTGCAAACCAGGTACAACTGGCATCCCACAAGGCACGGTCCTGGAACCTCTCTTGTATGCTACATATGTCACATAGGTACAGGCCAACATGGAAGGACTCTGACTGAACAGGTTCGCAGAGGACTACAAACTGCCAACCATATCGGACCCTCCAGCTGACACAAGCAACCTACAAAAGGCACACATAGAAACAGACAAGTGGTGCCACAGCCATGTCAACAAGCTAAATGCAGAATAGTGTATACTCATCCCCTGTGGAAACACAGTACATGGCCAGAAATTACCACATAGGTGTTAACCCAGTAAGTACATCAGGAGCAATAAGAGACCTGTGGACACAAGGTGATAGATATCCTGCATGTGACAACAATGTGTCTGTAGTGGTTACAGAAACATACCATATACCCACCTAATCATGAAGGTAAGCACAGCTAGGTCAGGGTAGGTCAATGTGCCTCTCCAGTCATCCATCTGCAGCCTCACAATTGTGTACAATGGCCAGTCAGGGATGTACCTTAGCAGACACCTGCATCAACTGGAAAGACCCCACAAATACCCCACCAGGAGGATTGCAGAGTTGTTACAGATGCCATGTGTCACCTGATTAAATAAACTGCGGCTCCACACAGTACCATACCAGCTGGCTGAAGGTGAACTGTGCCTGATGTATAAAGCCATGACCAAGCTGGCATAAATGGACATTTGGCACCATGTAAAATTTGAATGCTGGTGACCTATGCAGCTGACAGGCCTGAACCCCAGCACAGACATAAACAGGACATGGTCCATAACCCAGAAGCTCACTCCACTCATGACCAAACTCCCAGTACAGGTTATCCAGGGAGTCCCTCATTGACTGTCATCCAGAAGAATCATGATGACTGGATAGGAGATGGTAGGCTTACCCTGGATATCACCTGTATGTCACAGGTAGACAGAGGCACAGCACACTAACCTTGACATATGTCATGGCAAACACCAGTAAATGTGTGTTGAAGGACAAACACTCTCTGACTAGCATTACAAATGGACTAGGGCACATGGCCATTGTTTGTCACTGTCCACACAAGTTGTGGAATACATTAACAATGTCGGACAATCATTTACTATGCTGCCCATATCTGAACAAATGCAACATGGTCATATCTGCACAACTGGCCCTCAACCAGTCTGGTGTGCTCACTATAAATATTACAAGCAGAGATAGGACTGAGACCGATGATACTGTCCACCACAGTGAAAGTACTGCACCAGTACACTATACGACAATACACTGTTTGGTCAGTAGGAAAGGATGTTGACAACTGTATGCAAACTATCCCATGGTGACCCTGCAGGCACAGCATAATGCCTGTTAGGTTCAGACACAAAGCAGTTGGGCAGTAAGAACACAACCTGATGTCCAACACTCAACTGTACATGTGAAATATAGATGGCGTCCACACACAAACACAAATGTGGTGGACCACAGATCCCAACATAAGGAAAGTTCACACTGGGCATGCTCGCACACTTAGATAAATGAGACGTGTCAGTCAAGAAGCCATAGAAACTGTGAACTGGGCATGCTCACACACTTAGGCCATGTCACAGTTCAGCAGTTGCACACACATATTTGGCATTTGTATGTGTTAACACAGGAACCTCCCACAATACAGAAATCTGCCCTGTGCACACAGTGAAATTACAACAGAGACATACGTAAAGTACTGGATCCCACTCATATGCAAACATCTTCCACAGTACACAAGTTGTTCATACAGACAGGGAAAGCTATGGCAATAAAGACCCACAAACAGTATATGAGCAACAGATATTTACATCTGACAGGTAAACATATGGCCGCAGAGTGCAATATTAGGCTGTTGTCCCTAGGGAATACAGAAGGCTATCCACAGTGTATGTGGTGTCTGCCTCCACAGTACAGTAGGCCACTGTGCCTGTGCAAAGTTAATGCATAGATATGCTCTCCCCTGTACTGATGGATAGTAACAGATGTACATACCTCTTCATACATAATGATGTCAGCACACTATACATATGTCAGGAGCACAAATGCTACCCAGTAATTTGAATAGTGCGCTCCGCTACTGCATCTCCCACAAGTGTCATAACATAGTTAGGTAGGGATTTGAATCCTGCAAGTGCTCAGTGTGTGTGGGAGTAGTGTGTGTACAATTGCACGTGTAAGCGACATGTTCCTTTTGGCAACTAGTACAACACAACACATGCTACATATTCCACTGTCTAAACACTGATGATGTCAGCAGCCTATAAGTACAGCAGGAGATAGCAAGCCTGCCAATAATGCAAATAGCGTGTTCTGCTACTGCGTCTCTCACAGGTGTCAAAACATCATTAGGTAGGGATAAATCCTGCAAGTGCTCAGTGTGTGTGTGAATGTGTGTCGGGGAGTAGTGTGTATACAATTGCACGTGTAAGAGAAATGTTCCTTTTGGCAACTAGTACAACACAACACATGCTGCATATTCCACTGTCTAAACACTGATGATGTCAGCACCCTATAGGTACAGCAGGAGAAAGCAAGCATGCCAGTAATGCAAATAGTGCACTCTGCTACTGCATCTCTCACAAGTGTCAAAACATAGTTAGGTAGGGGCTTGAATTCTGCAAGTGCTCAGTGTGTGTGTGAATGTGTGTGGGGGAGTAGTGTGTGTACAATTGCACGTGTAAGAGAAATGTTCCTTTTGGCAACTAGTACAACACAACACATGCTGCATATTCCACTGTCTAAACACTGATGATGTCAGCACGCTATAAGTACAGCAGGAGAAAGCAAGCCTGCCAGTAATGCAAATAGCGCGCTCTGCTACTGCATCTCTCACAAGTGT